>NW_017804844.1:665344-712489 GCF_001891065.2 Hippocampus comes
TCCGGTCTCGGTCGCGCGGACAAATCACAGGCTACTTAAGAAAAAAAGCCAATCCGGGTCCAGAAATACGAAGCGGCCTGGAGTCTCCCAGGTGTGCCGCCCTGATACATTTCCCTTATCCAGGGGGGACTTCTAAAAGCTCTTCCATTAACAGGGAAGCAGCCTTGTCATAAAAAAAGAGCGACTTTGAATCCAGAACTGTCCGCTCCTATTAATTTTCTACAAAGAGTGCTTCTGCTGCCTGCTCTCTCGCTTTATTGCCCCCAACCTCTCAGACTCTGCCTGCGCCGCACTTTGTTTCCCTTTTTCTCCTTCCCACTTCCTCATCTCTTGGGGCGCCGGCGGTAGCGGCAGTAGCCCGCGCCTAGCAATGTAGCTCTTCTGCGCGCGGTTCACTCGCGCTCCGCGCGTAATCACAGAGTGCGGCGAAAACGAAGAAGTCATTACAAGGGAGGGCCCTTCATTGCGTCTCTGTTTCCGCCCAAATTGGATGAAACGCAAAGGCGCCGCGCAACTTTTTCTCTTGGAAGTGGAAATGAGGCGACCGCGACGCAGAGGCCGGGCCGGTCCAGAGTCGGCGATTCTCCCCGGAGAGGCTTGCCGAGACGGCAATTAGGCCGACACATCAGACCGCGGCAGAGGCTTCACAAGAAGACGCCGCCGCCGATTCAGTGTGCGGCGCTTTGTCCCCGAGTCGCGTGCGAGGCATCGTGCGGCTGCCTCTGCGGCTGTCCAACGCCGATGCAGTTATCCCACACTTATGCTTTGAAAGGCGTGTTGAATTCGTCCTTACTGTTTGCGGGTTAAATGCTGAAAATGCTCACTTGGTGAAATCACAGGACAAATTTTTTTGTTTAGGAAAGTAGTACATTACAACCAAAATAAGAATGGAGGACCACCGTGCTCGTGTTGCTTTTTGACTTTCTGTATATTTACTACGCAGGAAAGCTTGATGCATCAAACTATGCTGTGTCGGTTTTGTTTTTCTGCTTTTTTACTCATAGCCCCTTTCAGGAACTCACATAAGCGGGAGACAGGCACATCCATACTGCCGCCATGTCTTGACACATTCTTATAATTAGATGCGCGGTGACATCAGCAAACAGGGAAAACGACAACAGAAAGGTTTTTCCTTTTCAGTTTAAAATGACTTACCTGAACTAGAATCCCAATTCTTCCATTTCGTCTTCTACTTTATCTTGGCAGTTGGCAAATAAATTCGGTGCATTACCCCCACTTTCTTTCCACCGCTGGTAATGCACAAAAAAAAGATTTTGCCAACCACCAAAACAAAATGAACATGATTCGGAAAATTAGGATTCAGGATGCCAGTCGGAGCTCTAATTTTATTATATACTTTGCCAGTCACGCCGCCCATCCTGCGTCAGAACCTCCCACAAAGTACAAGGGAAAAAAACGCAGCTTGCCTTCCGCCACACGTGGAAGCGGTCTTCTGAATCAATGACAAAATCGGCGACTAACAAGCCAATAGCATCTTCCCGACACCGTCGCGATCCCCATTGAGGATGACGAAAATAACGATCTCAGCGCCACACGGAGCCTTTGCGTCAATGCTCGCGCCATTAGGCCGGCGCCATTAGGCCCCCCCTCCTTTCCCCCACCTCACCCAATTGGTCTCTCTCAGCGGCTCATTGATCAGGCGCTGGCGGTGGAAAGCTATCAATAGGCGCTCACCTTCAGTCGAGGGAAGAAGCAGACGTTCATGAAGGTGTGCACGAATTCCAGGTCCTTGTCAATGTAGAGCGCCGCGATGAAAGCTGCAAGAAAGCAAAGGAATTTTATTTTTTTTATTTTAAGAGGAATTTTCCTGGAAATTCCACCGAATTTTTGCCATGAAACCTGTGACGTCACCACAACTGCTTCAATCAGCAATTGTGGTCTATTACGGTAACGGTTTAAGAACTGTCCATATGTTAAATAATTTTACATCATAAAAACGTGAATGGGTGAATTTGTGAATGGCAAAAATCGGTGGATCAAGTCAAACTAGTCTGCTAAGCACTTGTGCTGCCACTTTAATGCGCCCAGAGAAGTCAAAAGTGAAAAGGAGATATAAGCTCAGTCGAAGGGTGCGGCCTATTTGAAATGGAAGCAGCATCTGGCCATTAGCTGCCCCGGAGAGGAATGATGGGTAATATTTGAGGCGGGGCCGCCGTAGCCGCGGGGCGCCGCCGTTCATATGTGGAAAAAGAGGCGCGCTCCTTTTTTTTCGCCCGTGATGACCCTCGCCTCCTTTCCGCGCTGGCAATTACGACGGCGGCCCGACGGCGCGATCTGAAAGGCAAACGATTGGAGGAGTTTTGTTTTTATCTTTCTCCTGCATCACTGATGGCTGACTTTCTCTCTCGCCGCACTCGCTGAGGAGAGAGATTGATTCTCAGCATGCTGCAAGCACTTGATGATGACCATTGGGGCTCTCCACTACACTACCGATTCTCGAAAATAAAAAATAATGTATCTATACACAGTCGAGGCCTGAGTAACTATATGAAAGCAATATTTTTTTCCAAAAAGGTATCAATAGTAAAAGTAATAATACAGTAAAAATAATCAGATCTTAGATTCATATAGTTCCTTTCACAAGGACCCAAGAACATTTCAGTATAGGGATGACAAGGCATGATGAAGCGGTCCAAAAGTGGGGGAAGCATTAAGTGTTTTGGACAGGGAATAAAATAAGAACGCCTCAGCAAATTAACACAAGAAAGACAAAGTATTTTTAGACAACCATATCATTTGTGCGATTGCTCTTTCCATGCAGTCATTTGTCCAATCGTAACTGGGAAGCGGCACGACTAATGACCGTTGACATGACGTAAGTCCCACACGCGAGCTGTTAAAAATGAAGATTTAACGACGCGTCTCGTCGCCAGCCTAAATTGGGCACTTGTTTGTCCGTGAATCACTCGCCCCATCTTGTTTATTGTGCCAGCCAAATCGTTTTGAGTCACACTCCAGCGACGGCGGATTGGAAAGGAAAATATTGAGCAATAACGAGCTATTTAATTAAAAGCTATTGAATGCAGACGCCATTGAAGCCTTCCAGAAATGATGGAGAAAAGTTGTCACTTGGAAATCCTTTTTTTTCCTTTTTCTTTAATTGCTTCCAAATGTGTCGAGCTGTGCTTATTTGAGCATATCGCTTTTGGTACTCAATCAGATAATCAACAGGTTATTGAAGAGGGTGGCAATTTCTGGGACATATTGCAACCGTTATCAACAACTACACGAGCACGCTATCTGTCAGTCGCAACATTTTAGCTTTGATTTTCAGGGCAACCACAGCGGCCTTCCAAGATTGCTTCTCCTGTGTAGCAGCATTACTGCCTTTGGGCATCAGAACGACGGTAATGTATTCAATCTATTTATTAAAAATTTGGCCACACCAGACTTTAAGCCACAGGTGGCCATGTTGTAACATCGGATATTTGAATATTTATTCAAGCATGATAAAACCGCAACTATTGATGCTACTCGCTAGCCCGTCTATGATGTTTTGCATGTTGTGTTAGCATCAAGCTAGCAGAGAGTCTAAAGGCAGAGTTGTGCAGTTCTTTTCCAATTCATACAGAATTTGTTTGATTAGTTTGACCGTAAATTCAAATTTTGCCAAATCCAGCGCTTACATTAGCAGCTGCGAGAAACTTGTTTGTATTTCCACCTTTCGGGTTGATGGTCAATACAACATTGTCTCTCTAATGTTTACGTTCAGACTGCAAAACCGCCTTCGATCGTGTGCGTGTGTTTGCACGTACACTCCAGCAAGTCGGCAAGGGTCTTGGTCCGGAGCGCCACGGGCCGCTTGGTTTTGTCGTTGGTGATGGCGAAGTCCTGCATGCCCAGCTCCACCGCCACTTTGGCCTGCGTGCGGTTGTTGACCAGCGAGCTGCGCAGAAGCTACCACAAAACACAAACGCACAGTTGTAACACATGCGGTTGACTGCGAAACTAAACACAGTGGTATCCTGACGTGAAAGGGACAAGACGTACAATTTTCCTTTGGCGTTGCAAGCCACAATTTCACGATGTATATCGCCATCGTTCATTAAACAGCATAAGCAGCCAAACGCAAAATGGAAACACTCACAACGAGCATTGAGGACACTGAACTAATCACGACTGGAACCTTCTTAAAGGAAATTATGAGTCGGCAGTGATTCCTCGACATGCAAATGGTAATTCGTCTTCGATTCTTCTATCCAATTCACATCAACTGTACGCTTGAATCTATTCAGACACAGTTTGCCAATGACATCCGCATATGTATCCTGTTTATTATTTCGATACAGTTGTCACATCCACTGCCGCTGCTCTTTCTGCTCAGTCTCATTGCCTGATGAGCGAAACGGGAACATAAATATCTCAAGATTCTTTGATCAGTTTCAATCTTGAGCGTTGCTCCTGTCCAATTTGCCATAGTGTAAAATGTCAAGGCAATTACGACAGAGCGACTCCACTTCCAGCAGACGCCGCGCGGGCGTGGGGCCAAGAAAGAAATAAATGCCGCTGTTTTATTTACTTGGAATAACTTAGGAGACAGTTGGAAAAGGCCCCTTTTTCCACTTAATTTCTTCATGAATCATGCATGAACCTAATACAGGCATCTACCGGTGGTATGTTGAGCATGTAGGAAGGTGCTGATGCTTCTTCTGATTGCAAAGCCTGAGTGGAGATTATATTTCAATACATTAAATAGGTGTTAGAATGCAGCTATGTGGCAACACAATCCCATCCTGTTTCCACAGATCATCCTCGAGCTTAATTCTCCACCTGTGGCAACATGAGGTGACTGGATGCTACGTCATCTTCCTTATGCCTACACATAATTAAATGTTTGAGCTGGAAAACAAAATCCGCCTATTACTCATAGCAGACAACGTGGCGCTCTAAAGCAGCCAAAGCCCTCATCCATATGCTGGTTGTCAAAATCAGTTTTTTTTTTTTTTTTTTTTTAAATGTCCCTCTTGCTCTTCAATCTCTCTCTGGTTGATGTACGTGCACTCATGGACAACAACGAGGCGCTCTAAGTAGCCACCCCAGCCTGAAGCCACAGTCCGCATGCTGGCTGTCAAATTAAAAATGAATTTCCTCCCACTCTCGTCTGTCTTTCTCTGGGTGATATGCGCGCACTCACGGTCAACAACAAGGCACTCTGTGGGAGCCACATCAGTGGGACTTGGAGGTGTCGGCATAGCTGAATGCACATTGCAACTTCTTGAATCGGGGTAATTTCTAAGCATGTGTTGACCAACTTGGCCTGAATTCTGCGAAATTTTCTGCCGATTTGGCCCACAAAAGCAGATCGAAGCGTAACCGCCTGTCAGGTTTTGGTAGCAACCGGCTTCTGGATTGGAAAACGTGCGCAACGGAACAGCCGAATAACGCTCCACGTGAAATAATTCATCACGGACAGAAATGGTAATTCCCCAGTAAATGTTTCGGGGAGATTGCGCGTCGCTCTGGTAAATATTGCATGCTTGACTCGCGGCAGAGCGGACGGCGTCGTGTTCCGCCGGCTGAGGTACAACATCCACGTCCCCAAAAGGAAAAAACACAAACATGTTAAATATAGCTGCAAGATGAATACACAGAGGGAGGCAGTGGGGGAGCAAACAGAATGCAAAATGATGTGAAGCTCTCTCGCTATGACTCGCGCGCACACACACACACGCACACACACACGCACACTAGTTGAATAGGCGCTTTTATTGAAATGCATTTCAGATGTAGCTTATCTCGATTGGGGTGGCTTGGCTGCGGCTATCGGGCCTCTTAATGCAGCCTTTCAACAAGGCTGACGTCACGCCTTTTTCCATCTTCCAACAGGGCTCTTGCTGGCTGCTTTCAGCCCACTTCAAACGCCGCAGCCTGCAGCTGATAGTCGTCGTCGTCGTCGCGAGAGCAAAAAGAGAAACGCTGATGCTCGCCAGAAAAAGGAGGAGGGTGGGGAAAAAAAAAAAAAGAAATCATAAAAATGGCCTCGCGCGCCTTTCAAAAGGTGCGATCGCTCGCTTTTGTGCCAGGCAAAGTCGAGGCGGTTCGCTTTCTCCCGTAGTCACTTGACAGCCTCGGCAGGCAAAAAGTGCCGACAAAGACGCGCGACTGCAAACCTCGAGAGGCTTCTGTCCCCGCGACAATTAACGAGGCACGCTAAGGTAAACACCGCATGCCGGCGAGGAAGAATACTTACCTGACTGACAATTTTGGAGTGAAAAGACTGACAAGGAGTCGAGAAGAAAGGAAAGACCACAAAAAGCTGCGATGTAAAAAGTGCATGTTTGTGTGTGAGGCAAAGGTGTCACAAAAGCGCAAGTGACACCTGATTTCAAAGCGAACCCCCCCCTCCCCCCCGTTGTTGCAAATGTCTGACGGAAAAGTTCAACGCATCCGTCATTTCAACCAAAAAGTCAGCGGCTGACGGCTGCAGAGACATTTGTCGCACGCGTGCAGGAACAAATGTTTTCACGTGCGGGACTACACGAAGGGCGTGCGTGCGTGCATGTGTGCCTTTCACACTGCCAGGCATGCGATGTCATCAGACAACGCATCGACAGACCGACTTTTGGATCTCGGGCGCGTATCTAGTGAGCAAACATCTCGCAAAACCCACAGCGTTTCTCATCATCTTCCTTAAAGGGCAGCCACTTGGAGCTTTGGCTCCATTGCGGCTTATTGAACCTCGGCAGTCAAGAAATAGGCACAAAACCTTTCAAAAACGCTTCCTTACGATAAACGTGCGGAGTCACGCTGAGTGTCGCTGACACAACCAGAATACCCTGAATGAAAAATTTCGCTTGGGATTGCTTTGTGTGAGGCTACGAGGCCTGGCCGATCCCTTTTGGAAACAACCGTGCTGCAAAAAAGCCGGACGAAAAAAAAAAAAATCAAAACACCCAACGGGTGCCGCTCTCTTACTGTCAGGTGTCCCTCGTGGTGGTCGGGGAAGTGGATGAAGAGATACTCGGTGGCCACCAGCTGCATGATGGAATCCCCCAGGAACTCCATCCTCTGGTTGTGGCCCCTGGAACAAGAGACGGGAGACGGCACATGGCTTCAATGTCCAACAGTCATAAACAACCAAATGCAACTAATTGGGTGGCCTTGTGGGGAAACCGTGACTACTCACACACTTCTTGTGTGGGGGGGAAAAACTTCTTCTAACTTTGGATTCAAGTCACAGTGGAATCAGGTGGGGGTGCGAAGAGGAAAAAAAAAAGTCAATGAAACCAGCAGGCGCGCGAGAAGAAACCTTCTGCTTTTTCACAATTCTGGAAAGGAAGACGTCTGGCAGTGCGCTTCACAAGCAGGCAGGATGGAAGGGCAGCTTGCTGCTCCCGCTGCTGTACTGACCCCCCTCCCACCCCCCATTAAACACAATGATGCAGATGTAAGGTAGCTTGCAGACAGCAGCACAGCAGCCGTCCATCCGCCCATGTGAGTTGCTGGGGGGGGATGAGAGAACAGGATGCGGAGGAGGAAGAGGAGGCTGACATCAGAGAGAGAAACATGTCAGAGGTTGTTGTTGGCTTTCTTGTACCTCCGCCTTTTTATCCAATGTGAGCTACTTCAACCATTGACATCCAATGTGAGCTACTTCAACCATTGGCAACCACTGCGTCGAGACAGATCGTGACGGGCGCCGCAATGATTATCCATTTCTGATCAACAATAGCGTATCTACAGTCCATTTACCTATCCGTGCCGGTAACCTATACCGACAGCAGAACAATTAATTCATTTACAAAAGGCGCTTTTCAACAGGTCGGCATGGAAAAGGGTCTCCGCCCAGCTCATCTGTGAAATTTGAGCATGGATCTAACTGCAATGACGAACTGATGCCAGTAGATGGCAGCATTTCGCCGCTTTGGATGACATAAGCGCAACAGATGAGGATTAGCTGGCGAATCTGACTTGTCACTTCGATTATGAGAGGGAGAAATGCCGACATGCAGGAGGTTTAGGCAGCTCGCATCCGAACTGTGCGCATGGAGGGTGTCAACAGAGTATGCGTGGAGGTTAGTTATACAAAGTTATGTGTCACAATTGTAAGAAAAGATGACGCCGATCATGTAGTGAATGGCCAAGGCCGCATTAAAAACAGGCAGTGATGTTCAAATGGAGTCACGCGGTGAGTCAGTGTTGCTCACGGCCGTTTCTTAGTTGCAGATCTGCCAATAAATTATTTGGCCGTCAAAAGTCCTTTCTCAATCTTGTTTTACATTGGAGGTGTCACAAAAGGAAATAAAAAAACGTGAGCGTCAAACTCACTGTTTGCTCACTCCCCTGTAAATGCTTTTTTCTCGGTTTACCTCACAAAAGGACGTGTGGCACTTCCTGACCTCCACATTTTTTAAAATTGTACAGATTTTTTTTTAAATTGAATTTGACTACAAATACTTGGGCTCCCATTTACTTGCCATGTCTTTCATGAAGTCTGATAAAGTCCATTATTATTAAAAAAAAAACTGATTTTTCCTCAGGGCCACATCATTTTTTAAAATTAAAAACCAGCTCCAAATGATTTCTTTTGTATCATATCAAAGTCCCCCGCTGAGTCACGCCTCGCACTGGGGGGGTGTTCAAGACGCATGCTTCATATTTGCAATGTCTGAGGAAGTTCGCGAATTATTTTTTATTTCAATCAACAGATGTGTTTTACATTTAACCGTCATCCCGTCAAAGTGACATTTCTTCTTCGGGGGACGGGGGGTGCAAAAATCACACACACATTAAGGTGTTTGTAGAGTTGGGGGGGCTGATGCTCCGCACGATAGAAAGAAAATATTTTGGGAGTTGTACAACGAAGTGGTTTGGGTTACATGGAACTTTGTCACATCCATGCTAAAATGACTAATAGTCGAGTGGAGAGGAAGGCGTGATGGTTTTCTCAAAGCGGCGGCACATTTCCTAAGCAACAAGAAGAAGAGTCGGCGAACAAGTAGAGGACGGGGGCGGTGGGGAGGAGGGTGTTGTGACGAGGCGTTGGAAGCGAGGGAAAAGGGAGGTCAGAGAGGAAGGCTTTGCTGCGTGAACACTCATCCTTTGTTCACTGGCACAATGCGGCAGCGAGCTGGAGGGGAGAGACGGGGACCAAAGTGCGGCAAACAGCAGAAGAAGATGACAAAGAAGAAGGAGAAGAGAGAGAAGAAGGACAAGAAGAAGAAAAAGAAGACGACGGAGGGCTATCTAGCAAACTTACTATCTGGTATATGAACAAACTAATTAGCATACAAACTAGCTAGCATACAAACAACCTAATTGGATTTTTTTTTTTTTTTTTACGGTCGACCCAGGCAAAGTATTATTCGTGAAATCTTCACCCAAAAAAAAAGTAAAAACATGACAAAATAAACAAATCGGGAGGCTAATTAGCTAACAACCAATGCAAACATACCCTTGTCACCTTGTGCTACAACGCAAATAATTAGCCCCACAGCAGTTTGCCTCAATCCTATTTAACATTTAGATCCACAATATACAGCAGAACGTTTTCCGAAAACTAGTTTGGTTGCAAAGTTGTCAACACTGACTGTGCTGTAGTCACCTCGCTCCTCTCTGTTCGTCAGCTAGCGACGCTGGATCAGGATTGAATTGGATTGGATTGATCTCTCATAAATGATTCCGCTGAAACGTTAAAATATATCATTCCAAAGGCATTTTGGGGTCCGCATGATAGTCAGGCCCTTGGAAAAAAGTTCTCCCATGCCCCGGATCCCATTACGATCAAACGCGCGTTCTAAGTATGCCACCACTGTGTGGAGACCAACGCGGCGAGAGATGGTGAAAATGGTGCAACGCTGCCAAGCTAAGAAGTAGTAGGGCCGCCTCTCCACGGGGTCACCTCCCACACTCGCCATTTTTTGAGGTCACTTTGTCCTCTGCGCCAGGTGAGCAGTTCAGAGGTCAGCCGGCGTCCCGTCTCCTCATCTGCTGCCTACCTGATTGTCTGACCTTTCTCTATCTTATCTCACCTTCTACCTCTTCTTCTTCATCTTCTGCTCGCCTTCCACTGCAGCTCGACCCACTTTACGGTAACCTTTGCTCTTCTGGGAGGTTTGCAGGCTTCGAGAAAATGTCCTCTATTTAGGTCGAGCTACCTTGGGCCAGTGTAGTGCTAATGAACATCAAGAAAACACTGTGAGCCACTGCCTATGTGTGGTTTACAATTCACAATTTCCCCCTATTTTTTCTGTTGGCTTTGAAAATAAATCAAATATCACGAAAAGCCGATGAGAACAGCTGAACTTGATTATTAAGACGGTGGCAGATGTGTGCTGAATTCCATTTAACGCGAGTTTGAATGTGGAATGGTCAATTGTGAACCGTCATATCGCAGTTATAAGAGGGTGTGCACACTTGCGCAATGACTTTCTCTCAGTTGTTTGGATTTACTTGCCCTCTTGACACGATTTCGCTTGTTTTGCAGTTTATCGTCCCCTTTTTTTTAATCTCCCAAAAAAATGGCATTTGAAAAGGGGTGTGTAGACTTTTTATCTCCCCTGTATGATGATTTTTTTTTTTTAAACAGGCAGACTTGTTATTTCTGTGGACGCTAATGCTAATTGAAAACAACATCCAAAGCTAGGAGCAGAGATAAATCAAACTCAACAAAGGACACATTTGATTATCATTTGCTTTTTCTCTCAATGAAAACCAATCACATTTTTGTGAAAGGCAAATCTGAGATTTAATTTTAAGGATGCATCACCAGGTCAAATCATGAGCGAGGCAACACAGATTAATCGCGTAAATAAGAAACAATATGTTCTTGCGGAAAGTAAATCCCGCTGGAGGTGTGTTGCATGCCGCGTCGCGGTCGCGAGGTAAAGAAAAGCAAGCAATTACACCGTCGAGCGGCCATCTGCCAATAAGATTTCAGGTGTGCTGCTAACGCTAATTTGCTTTAGCTGTCAAAGTCGGGACGGCGCGGCGAATTAAGCACCGTCGCGACACATACAAGCGTGAACTGTCTCGTGATCAGCGTTCCAACGCACAACGCAATCCACTCATGGTAACAAGCTGGCGCACAATGAAGCTTGTTGAACGAGGGCTTGGGGGGGTGGGGTGGGGTGGGGGGGTGCCGAAATCAGCGCAGCCTCGCCGGGAAACATTAATTAACAGTGAAAAATCATACACGTAATCATTGGCAAACACAATGTATCAGTGTATTTTGCTTACTGTCTCAACACAACAAAGACACTTTCACCGAGCGAACGATGACAATGCGAGATAAACGTGTCCCGTGAGATGATGTGGCAGTGTTAAAATGGACAACGCAGTGAATGAAAAGCATATTTCATGTGGTGCTGCGCAGGGGGTCGAGTACCACTCAGCCAAAAGTGGCAGGGAAAAAAATATATGTATATTTCTGTCCAAATGAAAACAATCTCAAGAGCCTTTCTGTCCAATCAGGAGGCAGATGACACAATCGTGTATTCTGGCGCCTCCATTCCTACGTGAACATGATGTTTGAAATCCTTCCAACATGTACATTATGTTAAAAAATATGCTCTTGGAAAGTAGCGCCCCTTCCACTGCTCTCGGACTTATCGTGGTTGGGCACGAGACTGGCTAATTGGCACCCGCTTTGCCTTTGAATAGCTCGACGGTGTACTTTTGACGGCTTTGCGATTGCACTTACAGTGTGAGGTGGTTGAAGCCCACCGTCCGCAGCGTGAAGGCTCGGGCCAGGAGACGCACGTGCGTGAACAGCACGCCGATGGACTCCTCGAAGTTGGTCAGCTTCTGCAGGACGGGCGACGTCTCGATGAGCTGCCGGTCCGTCAGAGGCTCCTGGACCTGGTTTGCGTTATGTCCACACACAAAGTACACCGAGTCAAATGTCACAAGTAGAATGACAGTCAAGTCCGTGGCGAGAACTGAAGACTCTACTGGAGGAATGGGCAAAAATCCACGCATCCATTTTCTTCTCCTCACAAGGGTCACACGGGGCGTGGAGCCTATCCCAGCTGTCTTCGGGCAAGTAGGTCGGGGACACCCTGAACTGGTTGCCAGCCGATCGCAGGGCACACAAAGACGAACAAGCATCCACAATCACACTCCCACAAGGGAAAATTTAGAGTGTTCCATTAACCTGCCGTGCATGTTATTGGAATGTGGGAGGAAACCGGAGTACCCGGAGAAAACCCACGCAGGCACGGGAAGGACATTCAAACTCCACACAGGAAGGCCACAGTCGGAATTGAACCCCGCACCTTTGCATTGTGAGGCTGACGTGCTAACCAGTCGACCACCGGACAAAAATCCCCAGAAACAAATACAAGAGACTGGTTTGTGGTTACCGAAGAAGGTTTTGGTCAGCAAGAGCGGGGCCAAAAAGCAATGGACACAACAAGAGCTGTATCAACAACCGGCGTCATATTTGCCTGATGACAGCAATAACGCCGATACTGGTAATTCACCAGATTTATGTCTAGTCACAAGCAGCGAGGCCAACTGGGAGACTCCTCCAAGCGCATCCGCGCGCGCGCACACAGAGAAGAAGTGACTTCCTCGGTGCAGTAATTCCCTCCGAGAGTGTCCTTAAATCAAACATTCGCCGCTAAGAGTGTGTGTGGGTTTTTTTGTGTTTTTTTTTTTTTTTACCCTCCGCCTCAAAACAAACTCAAAAGATCGGCAGCAGATGGAATCTGGTAGTCATTAAGCGCAAAGTCAAACAGTTCCCTTTTCCCTTTCGCCGGAGCGGGCGACTCAAAACACTCCATTAATACTGGCGCTGCTTTCCGTTACACTTTAGCGAGGAGATCCGAGCCTTGATCAGGCTTTAAAGGATGCTCGGGTTGGCCACTGCAGATTGTTCTAGAACGTCAGCCCGAGGGCCCGCCGAGTCCGGCAAAGGCGGAAAAAAAAAAAAAAAAGCAAGCTGCTCCGTCTCGCGGCGGTGCTCATTAGAAAAAGAAGTCATATGCTAAGAAAATATGTATATGCATGTTTGTTTAATCAAGTTCCCGTCCTTATGGGCCCCTTAATGAGGCTACGAGAGACATCTAATTGGTCTCAGCGTGCTACAACCGCGAGCTTGACCGAGACATCCTTTTGGGAGGAAATAAGGCACATTCCGGTGACCTTGTTGGCTCGCTTCATTAGCCGTTAGCGGTAAAGCGGCGCAGCAATCAACAAGAAAACATCGCTCGGCGCCTCCCTCGTCCTCGGGCTTTGTCTTTTGTGTTTCCAGGTGGAAATTGCAAATAAACGACTCGACGCCTCCTTGCCATGAGAGCGGGAGGTGTATTTTTAAACGGCGTATTTTTAATTGGAATCTTGCCGGTAATGATGTCACGACTCCATCTTCCGACATGTCAGAAGAAACATTTCATTCCCGTCATTTTTTTCCCACCCTTGCGGTAATTAACGGAAGGCGTTTAAATGTCATGCATCACAACTAACGACATCTGAAGAGTTCAGCACTCACGGGCGCGAGCTATCCTTCGGGGTAATGGTCAGCGACGAGGCTTCAAACGCGGTGGGTGAGGAAGGGATGGGGGCGTGGGGTAGGGGTGGGTGAACAGCAGTTATGGGAAAAAAAAAATTAAAAAGACACTTTTCAAACAGCTTCAAAGCCTCACTTTCAACTCAGGCCGGAATCCAGGCAGAACAGGATCCACAGTCCAAAAAAGCCGGCGAAAGCAAAGGAGACGTTTTGCCCCCCAAAAAAAATAAAAAATGTCAAAAGGATCATTTGTGGCCCAGGTTAGGGCCTGGGTGGCCGAAATGTTACTGTTTTGACAGTCGGCAACAGTTCCAATGAAGGGTTTGACCGTAAAATCCCGTGAATGATTGACATTAAATCTGAGATGAAATGTGAGCATAAAATTACCGAAATTGAAGCGAGAAGCACCACATTGAGATTTGGAGAACTTTTACAAACCCGGGAAGTTAGAGGAAAACGAAACCCATCGCTGTCACGATCTGAGACAAAATAGCGTCGGAACTTCGTGAAAAGCGGTACTGTTGCCAGCTCACATTCACGGTCGAAAAGGTCCAACTCTGCTTCGGCGCCGACGAAAGCAAAGGAGACATTTCGAAAAGCTGGCGCAGGTAAGCGGCGCGGCGGTTAATTATCCCGCGGCGCTGCAGGCGATGATGTGAACGAAG
The DNA here is from genome assembly GCF_001891065.2 of Hippocampus comes. NCBI lineage: Eukaryota > Metazoa > Chordata > Actinopteri > Syngnathiformes > Syngnathidae > Hippocampus > Hippocampus comes. The sequence goes on from NW_017804844.1 coordinate 679,481, forward strand.
GCGTCGAGCATGCCGCGTCCCGCCGCGCTTGCGAGGGCACGTCGCTATACTGAGCTAATGTATGCGTGTACGCCAAAGATGGGCACGGGCATAATTAAATGCCGCGGCGAGCTGCCATGGCTGCGCACCCAAAGCTCATTAAGGTGAGGCCTCGCTCGCCTCTCTCGACTTTCTTCCTGACGGGAGGCGCGTCGCGCTCACAACAGCTGCGGACGCGTTCAACCCACAAATACGGAGAGGCCTTCATCAATTATTCAATAAATCGTCAATTCATTTAACAACATGACAAGCCGGGAGAGTCCATTTTTTTCCCGATCCGCTTTATCCTCACAAGGGCCGCGGGGGGGTTACTGGATGCCTATCCCAGCCGTCTTTGGGCAGTAGGCTGGGGACACCCTGAACCGGTTGCCAGCCAATCGCAGGGCAGACAGAGACGAAAAACCATCCGCGCTCACAATCACACCTAGGGAGAATTTAGAGTGTTCTATTAACCTGCCGTGCATGTTTTTGGAACGTGAGAGCAAACCGGAGTACCCGGAGAAAACCCACGCAGGCCCGGGGAGAACATACAAACTCTACACAGGGAGGCCGCAGCTGGAATTGAACCCGGTACCGCTGCACTGTGAGGTCAACACGCTAACCACTGGACCACCGGGCCACCTGCGGGAGTCTCAACTGCTAAATTTGATCTGAAGGACCAAAATGCAACCTGACATAAAAAAACAAGCGCACCACACACTGCAAGCTGAACAGGAAGCAGACGCCAACAAAGTCAATCTCGTAAAAATACAGATTCGGCTGGTTCTTTCTGAACGATTTGCAAACTGATGTTCAGTGAGTACTTGATGTTTTAATGTTTTAATTCACTCCTCCGAGAGCAGTATTCTCCCGTGCGCACCGAAAGAGCAAACAGAGGAAGAAGACACGAACCGATGAAGACACTAACCAAACAAGACGGGGAAAACGAAGAACACACGAACCAAAGAAGACGCTACCAGAAAATGACGCCGGAAAAAAAAAAAAAAAGCAAAACGAAAAAGAAGATGCACTCTGTAAAAAAAAAAGTCACAAGCGGAAGATGTAAAGAGGAAATATTTCACACTTTCTGCAAACAGAAAATGAATCGAAGAGAATTAACCTGATTGCAACGCCCTCATAGATAGTGAAGTAAATAAAAGCCGCAGCAATAAAACTGAACCGCCGAGGGAATACAGCTTTTCCTTATCGGAAGGTCGCGATGGCATCATCCTATCAAAGGTTTCGCCACAATTTATCAGCCGTTGTTCCACAGATGGCAGAGGACCGACCACCCGGAGGAAACCTCCGCCCTGCACGTTCGTCGCGGTAATGAGGCTTTGCGCTGAAAACAGCCGCCGAGGCTCCAGTCGCGCCACGGGGGACGGGGAGTTGAGGGGGGCTCCACCCTGACCACACGGCCCGCAACTCGGCAGCAAAACGTGCCGCTGTTTGCATCCAGCGAGAACATTTTTTTTTAAAAAACAAGTGCCGTGTTTGGGGATGAAAACAAACAAGAGCGCCCCTGTTATTTTGGGCCAAACGCGGATATGCAAAAAAATGCAACGCGTGGAGCCCATACGCGGGGAGATGAAGGGGAAGAACATGCCGCGGCAAAACGAGCCTCGGCACAGACACAAAGAAACACTCGCTCCTCCGCAGCACATCAGAGAGGAGGAAGCCCGGCGATCCCTGTGGGGTCCGGGTGATCCGGGACTGTAATCCTGTTACGGCATCTTTGATCTGCTCTCCCCAATCCTAATTTCAAAACAAACACCCTTGACATGTGCAGTGTTTCTGTGCAGATGATGCAAAAGGCGAGGGCGAATGGGACTGATGACATGGGTGAAAAATTTGCAAAAGGGACGAGATGTCAGCCGGGGGTCGGCGAAACCTCAGAGCCTGTTATTTTATTTTATTTTTTTTTTAAATCATATAACGTCGGTTGAAGGAACGACAATCAATCAAAGGGAACTGGTACCTGTAGCGGGTGTGACGGGTAGTGGAGCCAAACGTCCTGCAGGTCCTGCAATCAAAAGGAGAAGAAGCTGTATAAAAAGGAGGGTCACAAGTGTTAATACATCAAATTAGAGAAAGGTGGCGCCATGGCCAAAAGGGTTCCATGGTCAAAAGAATGCGGAATTCAACCGATAAATCATCATAGGTAAGGCTCCCCGACAATCTCTGCAGCGTTTCTATCCAGAACGGCGAGTCGTTAGTGACGTGAAATAAATCGAGAGTCAAATCCTGTCAGATTTTGCTTGTCCGTTTATCGTTCTGAAATGTTTCATGTCATCGTGGAGTCCCGACGCCTTGGAAAAGGGTGTCGTAAACTTTTCCAGATTCATCGATTGCAATCATTTTGGTTCTCATTTGTTCAGGAATTTCTTTGAATTGGGGTATTTTTTCCCCCTCCACTTTGTCTGACAGGCATTATTTAGGTGATTTCTGGATTTTAAAAAATAATAAAAAAATCGGGTGGTAATCAGGCCAGGGTGTGTAACGGAAGCAAATTCAAAAACTGTGGTTAATTATAGTTACCTCCTGATTTAACAAGGGGGGGGGAGATAATTACTTCTTCACATGGTGCCAGGAGAGGGCTTGACTTTTTTTTTTCCCCTTCCCTCTTAATAAAGTCATCATCAATTAGAAATTTCATTTTGTGTTGCCTTGGTTGTGGCATATTACAATTGGCTTGCTGATACGAAATATTTAAATGTATAAATATCCTAAGCAATCAGGGAACCCCCCCCCCCTTGAAAAAGGACTCCGTTGATGTTCCGAGGGTTCAAAATGTATTAAAAAAACAAAAGCATCAGTGGATTCCGGAGTCCAACACGTGCTCGCGCTGGTGCCATCATCCTCAGCAATGGGTGGGCGGGGATGATTAGGGGTGAAATGACAAGAAAGCATTCAGCATCTCATTTTCAAGCCCGGTTGGGTGGGGGGGAGACACCGAAAATAGACCACCCGCTGGGGGAGCTAGATGGGAGCGCTGGTGGGGGGTGAGGGAGGGGCGTCTTGGGTTGTTGCCCATGACAACGCGAGGTGAGATAAAATTTTCAAACGTTGCTGGTCAACTCAAGGGAGGTTGCGATTATGCACTTCGTGACCAGTCATTTTTTCTTTTCGTTTTTTTTTTTTCTCATGAAAGTGTGGTGACTTTGCTTTCGCTCATTGGTCCCATTCATCCCAAACCACCTCGATGAGGGTTCGAGTCTTGGTTTTTGCCATTTCAAGCTAGTCACTGGACTTGAACTGCTTAACTCATTCACTCCCAAAGACGTTTTTAAACGTCTTTTCAGACTTGGTCCAGAATTGGCTGGTACTGAATGAGTTCACTTTGAAAAGAAAAAAAAAAAAAATACAAACATTGGGAGTTCTAAAACGTTTGACCGATCGTGTATGTGTGAGCTATGTGAAGGACAACATTTTTGTTTGGTGTCTATCAATCAACTCACGTCTATTGCTTTTAATAGGATACACAATCCCCAATGCTGTGAAAAATCGATTCCATCACAACGGAGTATTATTATCTTTTTAAAGGCGCAGCGGCATCATACTGTATCTTAGCCGCTTAGAAATGGGAGCCACTCAACTTAGCATTAGCACTTAGCGACAAGAGCCCTGGAACGTGACTGCGTAGGTGTGCCTAATGAAGTGGTTGCGCCGACCCCAACAGCTAATGTTTCAATTACAGCCGTTCGCTAAGACGAGGCAAACAATGACTAAGCCGGCGCGGAGTGGGGATTTAAGAATAACGTTTTGTGTTCTTGTATTTTCTTTTTTTTCCCCCCCCGAGACTGCTGTAATTACCGGGTGCACAAATCATCTGCGGCAGCACGACAAAAAAACAATGTTTAAATGGAAAAAACAAGCACACGCGTGTGTGTGCATGTTTCAACAGCATTTTGAATCGGAGGAGCTGGAATTACACGCCAGATGAAGCTACCTGTCTGGACTCCATGTCGAGATGGAGCTTCAATCAAAGGGGTCTTTAATCAGCGGCGCACAAACCCACTGAGAGAACCAGACGGCACACACGAATGCCAAGCCGAGCGTGAACGGGCAACGCTGGACGTTCTCCACGGGCTCTCGTGGGGACCGGGGGTCTAGCCATGATGGGGACATAATAGCGCTCATCTCTGACAAGGTTCCATGCTCGCTGACAAATTGGTGTCTCGCCGCACGCTGCCAATCAATCCATCAAATGTGGTAGTGCGGCAGAGCGATCGATAAAGAAATAGCCCGGCTGATCAATACACAGGTAAAAGTTACACTCGGGCGCCCAATCGAGTCTGCTTGTCAGTGAATGATCAAGGTGAAAAGTCATTTGGACTCGTTTGCCGGTCGTCTTTGGTTGCGCGCGGCGCCGTGTGGGCGGGAAACAGGAATGTGTCATGACAATGGCGAGCCAATGGCTTCGCTCGCCTTGCCGTTACAAAAGCAAGGACTCCGAGCACAAAAGTGCAGAACTTCTCGCTCGGGCGTTGCATATATGAGCCTTTTGTCGCAGGACAAGGGTTAAGGTATGCGCGGAATTAACAAACTGACGCGCAGAACGGCGAGACTGGAATGTCTCTCACCAAGTTGATCAATCAGACATTTTTTTGTCCACCTTTATAAGCCATTTTCCCATTTTTTTGTGCGTGTTTAAATTTTTTTTTTTTTTTTGTAAAATGGCTGCATTAAACAAACGAGCATTTTTTCTCTTACCAGGTGGTCGTCGTATAAATGTTTCCCGAGATGCCTTTAAAAGCGATTTTGGTGCAGCAGAGAAGATATCTGCAGGGCATTGCCAGGACTTGTCGTTAAGCACATCAAAGTTGTCAAAGAAAACTTTCCCTGCGTGTGTGTGCGTGCGCGTGAGAGAAAGAGAGAGAGAGAGAGAATTAATGAAAGTACGAAGATTGGCCAGTGGGCACAAAGTGAATTCATCAGGATGATGATTGCTCCTCCACAGAGGGAATTCCCCGAGGACGGCGCGGTGGCATTAACATCTCCGCTGCAAAATTACGACCGAGTCCAGGTTGGACTGGAGCGACAGAGAACACGCCGCCCTCCAATGTCTTGGCTGTCATTCTCCCCAACCAAGGCTTTAATAACCTCCACTGTGCCGTCATTAGCCAATTAGCATCTCGCCTGTCCGCCGGGTGGAGCTAAACTTGCGCCCACTTTGTTTGGAAACAAAAGGTGATGCGATGCGGAAGCGACGACAACTAACGGATGTGTTCCTTCATGCCAGCCGGGGGCAAAAGTGGACCTAAAAGACCCAAGATCCGCTAAAATAATTAGTAATCCATGATGTCGTATCAAATAGAGTAATTACAAACGATCCACAGGGGGACATTGACTTACAAGTGTTGGTTACGATTCGTCAGTGAATTTTCTGCTTTGTGTTGTAAACCAAAATTTGACATGTTAGCAAGCCTCAGCTAGACCCAATTTTATTTATTTATTTATGTATCCAATTTTATTTCATCAAGTGGTTGCACAAAATAAAATCATCTGGATCCCGATAGACAAAACAAGTACTAAAAAAAAAAAAAGTATCTGGATCCAGATGATTTTATTTTGTGCAACCACTTGATGAAATAAAACAGAGTAAATTCAACACATCTTTTTTTTTTTTTTACATTGGCAACTGTGACTGTGTTTTTGAAAAGTAGATTGTCTCTAGTTGCAGCCGTGTCAGCTCACGGTGACAGATTATTGCTGAATTTGGTCAAGTCGCTTTCTTTTAAACAGGTCATGACTATTTAGGTTGAAATAAACAACAACAACAAAAATAAGACATTTCGATTATTAGGGAGTCCTTGGTTAAATGTCCCCCGCTGTAAGAGGTCCTCAAAGTTGAGAACCTCTAAATTAGGACATTTAAGAAAGTGAGTGAAAGGGTCAAATGTGTTAGTTCTCTAAATTACACACGCACCATATATATATATATATTTTTTTAAATAACTAACTAGTTTAGACGCGTCAGGAGAGAAGCAGCGCAAAACATTTTCAAGGGTAACCATACCCTCGGGTGCTAATGAGCGGAAGGGAAGCAAGGCGAGAGAACATCCAGCATGCTGCTGTTGTTGCAAGAAGAAGAAGAAGAAGAATGCTGCTGTGAGGAGGCGCATCCATGTGTGAATCGGTGTTGTTAGAGACAAAAGAGAGAAGCACGGGACCACTCAGCCAGGTGTGAATGGACCCCCTTATTGACAAATAGGAGACATTTTCCACTGTAATGGGGGGAGATGTGTACTCTGCCTCTTCTCGATTGCATCTCATTAGTTTGGTAATGAAGCTCACTCGGATGCAGAGCACAGAAATGGATCTTGCACGCAGCCCAAGGGTTCTCCTTAACCACGTACCCCTGCCGCCGCCGCCACCCCCACCACCCGAAAACAAACAGCCACGCCAACCCACCGCGCCCGCAACACCACCCGGCCGCCTTGCCTGCCTGCTCGCCCCGTCCATCTGTCTGCTACTCGCAGCTTTGTGCAGCAGGGCGACCAGCAGGAGGATTCAGCGTGGGGGGGTTACAAGTCAAGCTATCTCAATCCACAGGCGGGCGCCGACGCTAACTTTCAAGTTGTACAACTTTCGCACAGCACGATTTTGTTTTGTCTTTGGAGGGGATGAGCTAAGGTTGGATTTTACACACATTAGATCTGACATATTTTATGTCTCGACACCTCTAATGCCTCATTAAATGAAAATACACCTCGACTGTAACATACAGTACAGAGACATAAATGAGAGGATCGCATTCTGTATTTTCAGAAATGAGCAACGGCATATTTTTACAAGAAGAAAATGTGGAGTCCCACCTGGTACCCCTTTGAGTCCACGTTCTTGTTCAAATTCAAGACTGCTACCTCTGGAAAGTAGGTTTAAAAGACTTTTTCCCCCCTGTTTAATGAAACTATTTTAAATGCTTCTTTCCTATAAATCTCAGGCTAATCCCCGTCAGATTAAAAACACTCCTATTTAAAAGGGATTACCTTTGTGATAGTGTCGAGGAAAGCCAAACAATAAAAGCTTTAATGAGCACGGATGGAATACGTCCTCACCGAAGAGGAATATCGGCATACTTATCAAGTTCAAATGTCTCAGACGTTTAAAGTTTAATAAGAACGGATGAAAAAGCGGAGCCCGAAGAAAATAATGAAGATGGGGAGTTGAAGTGGTAAATTGAAACATTTCAGTTGAATTAAGAAGATCACTTTTAATCCTTGGAGCGATCTCCAGCTGCTCTGACTTTTGGGAGAAGCGATCCATAATTCATGATAATTCCCCCCCTCCTAGTTTTGTGCTGTGAGATGTTCAAATATTTAGTCGTCAAACTTTTTTGATGTGCGGCGTCAAACATCTTCTCAGGTCTGGATCAAAAAGACTTGGCTGGACCGCCTCGTGTCTTGTGTGGGTTCCTGTGTGTGCCTATTTGAGATCTGCCGCAGTCGTTTAATTGACTCATAACATTCAGGGCCAAGATAAATGCAAATACTAAAGAATTCATCAATTATTCATGTCTGACAATCACACACACGGGCACGCACCTGTGCGCACGCACACACACACACACACACACACACACACACAACAGCAGGTGCCTTGCTGCACACTGCAATGCACCCCCCCCCCGCACTTCATATATATTTCACTTTTGACTTCTCTCCATCGTGATGTTTCAGTTTAGCAAGCGAGCCCAAGGAGTCACCTCCTGGAATTCCACCCCCAAAAAGTGTAAAGAACCAATGTTTGAAAAGACATAAGAAGTCGGCCATTTTGGTTTGAAGCTGCCATTTGAGGGGCAATTTGGGGTATTTTCAGGTGTACTTCAAAAACGTGCTCGTCCTAGATATTTTGGGTGAGGCTGAGTTGCTTTTTTTTTTTTTTTTTTTTTTTTTTTTAAATCACAGCATCCTGTCAGGGCGTTCATTCACAGGCGTCAGTGAATAGATGCGATTACTCCCCTCGTGACATTCTGATGTCCTTCGAACTCATCTCCGTTCCCGCGCAGTTCCTGATTTTCATCGGGAAGCGAGGGCCCGTTTGCACTGAGAGCTTCTGCCTCATATTTTGGTTCCCCTATTTGGCAAAATGGAAGCACGGCTGACACTCTCAATCAAAAGTGAGCACTTTGTAAAGGCAAAACTTGTGGACTACATCTCATTAGGTTCCAGGCTTTAGATGTTGTGGCCGTGTTTGTGCATATTATTCTTCTTATTATTTTTGCATTATTGACAAGTGTATTGAAAGCCACTAAAAGCAAGACAACTAAATTAAATCTCCATCTCAAAGTGCTGAACATTTCAGATGCCGCCACCCCCCCCCACACACACACACACACACACACACACTTCGTTCTTTTTATCCAAGAGCATCAGTAGTCAAATAGCGTTGGTTGAAAATAAATATGCAAATGTGAGCCATGTTTCATGTCTGGATGCATTGCTTAAAATAATAAGAGCAGACGTACCAGCTGTGAAGCCGCGTTGGCAAATCGTACCGTGTGTCAACTCGTGGCCAACTTTCATCTCCCTGTGAAGTTTTACTTGCAAATGAAACGCCGGTGTTTATGACGGTTCTTTGACCAAGACCGGAGTACGTTCGTCGGGCTTGATTGGGAGTGACGAAAAACAAAACACGGCTGACAAGACGGAAGAGAAAAGCAGGCGGCTCCAGATGAGACAGCGTCAAAAATTACCTGGCCGTTGAAGAGCAGTCGTCCGAAGAGCTGCCGGGCCTCGTCCAAGCCGCCCTCCAAATAAACGGCACCTGCGCCAGACATCATCCAGACTTGATTCATTCTACAACTTCATAAATAAGCACATTATTGAAATCATTCACGACAATTATATTGGGCCGCTCCCACATTCCAAAACGATGCATGTTCATTTCACTGAGGACACAAACTTCAATGCGAGCATCAAGGTTCGTCTTCATGTAGCGCGTGATTGGCTGGCGACCAAAAGTCACCCGGCAGCCTAATGAGGACAAGCGTTGGAGAAAATGGACGGAGATATTGCCTCATTGGAAGCATGACTGTTCATATTGCTTTGAATTTTTTATTTTTTTTATTTTTTTGAGGGGGGCGGGGAGGCAAAATGACCTCAAGGCTTGCATGAAGCGGAAGAAGGCATGTCGCCGCAATAAAAACACTACCCCACGCTAAATGACAGATTTTTCCAACTATGGACTATAAAAGTCACAGCAAGTATTTAAACACATAAAATAACACACGACTTTGTTTATCGGTGTTGGAAACAAAAGACGGTTTTATGCAAGCGGGGCACATCCAAGCAACACCAAAAAAAAAACAAAAAAGATGAAGAAGAGAAAATAAATTGGACTAAAGGATTGGTCCGGAATGTAGGAACGCTGCTGGCAGGGTGAACATCACAAACGTGCCTCGCGCTCTCTCTTTCTCTCTCGGTGGGAATGATTTGCGGCATCTGGCTCGTCTTTCTTCTACCGGCAAGTCAGCTCTCCTCCGCCGCTTTTGTTCTTTTTAACTCGCTGCAACTATCAGAGTGCTTTTAAGCGGCGCGCAACTTGCAACCATCACACTTAGGGCGGCTCATTCAATTTAGAAAAGTAATAAGCACCTGGCAAATTGGGTATACAATCATGCGGGCCCTTTTTATGACGCGCATAAATGAGGCGCGGGGAATGGGCGCGCGCCAGTGGAGGGGTGGGGGGTTGAAAAGGCGCGAGCGGCTTTCATGGAAGACATCAAAAACATATGAGGGATTCATCATCTGGGAAGGAAAAGTGCTTTCAGATGGCAAACGGGCCATTTGCAGCGCCGCGCGGCAAAAGCCCATCAAGAAATACAAACAAAATACAAACACACAATGGCAAACACTAATAGAACGCGGCACGCGCACGCCGGGCTGGTGTGTCCTTCGCCGGCAAACTGCCGGCGTGGAACAAATGTTGTTCAAATGTGATTAAGTCTACTGACGGCTTGCTTTCACCCGGTGAGACGCAGCCTGCGGCTCACTTGTTGTGTACACGGGTCATCGAGCCCAAGAGCTAAAAAGGACAACATTGGAGGCCAAACGGGTCATTTCGACCCATCCTAACAACACGTGTGGTCTAAATATGCTCGCAATCACGTCAATACCCGCCTTTAAAAACATAATTGTCACCCGGCCTTCGCTTTGAGGTCCGTTGATTGGAAAATTGTGTCAAGACTAAAAGCGGCGAAGTTCATTTCTCTCCGCCCTAATTTTAAAGGGAAATCACATCTCGAAAGTCATTTCAGACTTTCAAGATGCAGAGAGCTCACCCATCCATCGTTTTTTGACAGCGCTCGTCCTCATTAGGGTTGTGGGAGTTGCAGCGGTTAGCTAAGTGTGGCCGAAAGGCAGGAAAAACCCGGGACTGGTTGCAAGAGTTGGGAAAAAAAAAATCAATCTAATGAGAGCCAATACAATCTCAAAACCAAACGCAGTCCAAATCTTTTGAAAAATACATCAACATCATATTTTGATAACCAAATGAGCATCTGGCCTTGAGTTTTTAAGTTGGAACGTCGCACCCGGTGCGAAGACTGAGGATGTAAAATTTGGAGTTCCAGCAAAATTCAGATTTGTACTTTATGGAAAGCACTTTTCATGCAATTGAGTGATTCAAAATTTCAAAGGATGTTCTTTGCGGCTCCACTAGTTTCAACACGGCATTCTGATTAATTGCATTTGTGGAATATGAATTAAGCATTTTAGGGGGCGGCCATTTTGCCATTTGCTGTCAACCAAAAATGATATCCGACGGATAAAAAAAACAAAAAAAACAAAAAGAGAGAGAGAGAGGTGGATGCTGCTAAATTCATATCCGGCAAACTAGTGGGGGCGCATAACACATGATTGCAACTACAATTTTTGACTTGACTTCCCATTTGAATGTTAAACTCCGCAGTAATCACGATCATGGTTTCCTCCATTCAGCAAGTTTGTGATCGTGCATTTTCCAAAAGTGGTTTTCTTCAGACTTTTCAGAGAGCTGTTCAGGCATCACGTGTTGGCTTGCCACAGTCGACGCATCCCCACCCTTCCACCCCGCCCCCCCTCCTCACATTTCTTCGAACTCACTAATGTGGGTCTGAGGTATTCTCCCCGTGTCCGGAGAAGAAGTGTTTATATAAATAGTCACACGGCACATGTGGCCTGAACGTAAACGCTGCATGAAAAAAAAAGCAGCTCACTGTTTAAGTCTTTTCAGATGTGCTGCGAGTCAAGTGTAATTTTGGCTGGGGAGGGCGCAAGTCCCGACCGCATCGAGCTCTCGGGGCCTCTTCCCGGGATGCTCTCCGCTAAGTGTCGGCGCTGGGGATTTGTGGTTTCTGCAAGAGTTTGAAATGCTGCTACATGACAGATGTTGCCTCTGGAGACCAGCTGTAAGAAAAGCATTTCAATGGCTTTTAACTACCGCTCATCATGTATTTGTGCGTGCGTGCGCGCCAGCGAGATGAGTCGAAGGGTGTGTGTCCAGGAGGCAGTTAACTTCATTATTTGATGACAGGGCGCATTTGGAAAGCTCCCAAACGGATGCGTCAAAGTCATTGAAACACTAACTTTTTGCCACTGATTAGATTTTCAAAAGTTCGACCATGAAGGAAGGTGGGGGTGGTAAAGCGGGAGGGAGAAACCAGTGGAGCCCCCAAGGGGATTTGAAAAGGTATTAAAAATCTCAAAGCAACACCTTTGGTGTCAATCAAAGGGCCTTTGGATGAAGAAAGCAAGATATGCAGTTAATTCACGCCGGAGCGGCCCTGACAAGGAGGCTGTCAGTGCAAAAAAAAAAAAAAAAAAGTGTGCCCCAAAGCCATCTGTGTGTGTGCGTGTTTATTTCATTAGTCCATCATTTGGTCTTTCTTTATTTTCTTTGTGAAAATCCATTTCCTTGTAATTGAACTGTGCAACTTTCTCCGTGTCGTGATTCTTATTTGAATAAGTCCAACGCTGTGATTGTTAATGGTATGAACGAAAGGCATTGCATGTTTGTTACTGTAGTGTATTGTGATCAGTCATCCATGAATGATTGGAGCACCCTGCGATTACAATGTGGTAGAGTCGTATATGAGATGAAGTGAGGGCGGGTACAGACGATCTCCGTTGCCTAGATGAGAAAGTGATGTTCGTTATTTGCGCTGCAAGATCTGCACACCACACTCCCTCCTAGTGTGCCCCAAAGCCATCCAATAAATTGCACAACTTGGTGCAATCATTAAACGGAGAACGTGTGAGCGCGCTCCGGTCCGGCCCGTCAGCCTGCCGAGATGCAGCTGCCAGCCGCGGCACGCAGCTGCAAAGAGGCGCTAGCAATTAAGATGACGGCATCGCGTTTGCGGCGGCGGCGGCAGCAGCATGACCGGGCCAAACCACCGCACGGCTTCCACAGCTGGACCGAGTTACTGCCACAGGACATCCCTTGTTATCAATGCATTGCGGAAACCCGGCAAGGGGATCCATGAGATGTTTGAAGATATTTACTGAATACGTTCAAAGGCTGCCAAATACAACGTATTCATTTGTGGCGATAACACAAAACTATTTTTCAGTATTTCTGTTTCTGGATGTTTTGGGGGGGGGGGGGTTAAGATGGGGTCCATGTGACGCACTTTGTGGAGTCCAGCCTGAGTCTCCCCTTGCGTACTTGAGAACAACTTGATTGCCTTCGTTCAACAGCTCGGTGCAGTTAGCTAGCTAGCTCGGTTGTGTCTATTTTCCCCAAGTATTGATTGACAGTTGGAGATTCAATATTCCGATTGACAAACGCCTTCGCACTCATGTGTTGATCTTGAGATCATAGAGTGTAGCTTTCCATTGACTTGATATGCCAGCTACTTGCTTTTTCTCAGCCTCGAGACAAAAAAAAAAGGGGCTTTGACCTGTGGGGCCATTTAAAGCATTAGACACAGGTTGAACGCTGAAGTGACTCTCATTTTGCCGGGTGCCCTTGGACAACAGACCAGACAATGTTTAGATATGGATTTAAGGGTCAAGGGGGGGGGGGGCAGACAAGTCAGTAAAGTGAGAGCGTGAGCCAAAAGTGGAGCACTGAGCAAGTGCAGCATGGACGTTTGATAGAGGTCAGTGAGAACACACGGCAAGTTTTCCAGGAGCAGCCCTCCCCCTCTAACGAATGTCCACATCTGTCAGAAGCCTCATTCCGCCGTGCCAGGCTGGCTGTTCGATGTTTGGGACGGGAATTTCCAACGCCTGAGAGCCTTCCGTGACCACTAAAAAGCGTGAGTCGGGGACGTACGAAACACCAGCGGCTGACAGTCACATTAATAACCCGGAATGAATTATTCAAAAACGCTCAGACTCTAATCCATCAAATAATATATTAAGCTCCCTCTCAGCTCAATGGGGGCTGAAGCAGCAGACGGATGCGGAAAACAACACATTAAAGAAACTTTTCCGAGCGAGCGGCGACAAAAAAAAAGAAGCCATTGCAACATCAAACATCTTGCTTTTCAAAAAGTCAAGAGAAACAAGCCCTCAACCCTACCCCCCCCCCAAAAAAAAAAAGCGGCAGCTACAATTGCTGCAATTAACAAAAGGAACGGCGCCCGCTCAGTGAACACACCGCATGCATTGTGCGCGAATCTGATATTCAGCAAGCAGGAGATAATCCTTTCTCTCCGTTCTTTTAATAGGAAGGGCTTAGAGAGAGCCCTCACAAAAGGTTCACCATCTGTATCCCCAATGGCTGCTGGCAGCGTATAATCCACAGATCAACTGTACAAGGAAATTAGGGCCATAAAAACAGAGAGAGACCCTCTTTTCTTCGTCTTGCGCCGCTACCGCCACTTTCTCTCGATTCCTTTCAGTCGGAAGGAAGCCGCGGAGGGCTTATCGGAGTCAAGGACCTGAGAGGCAAAACAGGAGGGCGAGGGGTTTCTATGAAGACGGCGAGTGGGTTTTCTGCAGACGAAGGAGGTAAAGTGGGCGCTGGAGAACAGGACGGCGTGCAGGCCAAAAGAGCCCAAATGAGAATGGCCCACTCTGGCAGAAGTTAATGACAGAGGATCAGAAAAGCAAGATTTCCATTCAACACTTATTCAGGGTTGCAGGGCACCCATTTGCATTGCAGATGCCTTTGCTTTCCATTCCTTCGCTGCCTCGCCGCCTTTCTCTCTCTACCTCTCTCTCTCGTCGGCTCTTTCTCTTCGCCGGAGAATTGCCCTGCCGCCGGCTCGGGAGACGGACGCATTCTCCATCGCGCCCATGCAAAGCAGCAGATTATCTGCCACTTGCAACGCAGCGCAGGTTCAGCGGTCACCGCGCCAGAGAAACAAATAAAACAAAGGTCAAAAAAACACGCGCGCTAAGCCGTTACTGTGCGCCCGCCGCCGCCAGGCAGCTCAAAATGTTATGAGCGCGTCATATTGGGCCGGCGCCTTTCAAAACGCAGAAAGGAAGAAAAGCGCGAGGCGCATTTCTAATTCGCACGTGTGCGCCCTGCAGCGAGGGGAGGGCTTGACGAATCAATCGGGTAATTAGGAATTGTGTCCATCGTGGAGAACTTAATTAATATTTGCCCCTGTGAGGCTGTCGATATCACGACCTGGCAACAAGCTTGACAGGGCTTCAGAAGAAATGAGAAAACAGTGAACGGGTTCGACTGAAACGGAAGGAGCGTCCAATCGGTGCACTGCCTGGACGGGCGGCAGAAGGAAACCAAAAGACAGGCGATTGTTTCACTGAAACAAAGTGTGTTGTAAAAAATGCAGACGAAGCAATTCATGAATTCAGGCTCAACAGGTGTGCCGCCTCGACATGCTCGAAGGAAAAAAAAAAAAAAACAGCAAAAAAGCAAAGGTCAATGGTTTTTATCTGAAACGTAAATAAGACCACGCACAATTTGTGGCATTCTGACTCAACTTTCAAGGCTCATGGACTACCGTTTTATGCTGTGAACAGAAACTACCAAATGAAAGATTAGACTCTCTTGTTTCATCACGGAATTAAAAAAAAAAAAAAAAAAAGATTCCAATTTATTTCACTATTTTTGGAAGAATCAGCTGCAGAACATTGGTTGGTTACACCCAAATCACCTATTCTGCTCAAAACTTGACAAACTATTGGCAGGCTAATGAGTAGTAGTAGTAGTATTTAGTCGTGTGTGTGTGTGTGTGTGTGTGTGTGTGTGTGTGTGTGTGCGTGCGTGCGTGCGTGCGTGCGTGCGTGCGTGCTTGTACATCATGTTATTAGTTCTAATTCTACATTTGACTGATCACCCTCATCTTTTATCTTGACATTCCGTGTTAGATATAACACAAAACACACGTTGCTCAATCACAATCGACTTGTAACGGTTGAATTTCCAAAAGTCCATCATGATCACGAGCTTCCATGTTGTTTTGATACACGGTGAACTCAACTGAGAGACATCCAATGCTGCCATCTGCTCGCAATCGTTATTTAGTTATTATGTTTCCCAGATTTAAGATCATACAATAGCTGACTTTTCTCCGCCCATTCTCATTGAGAAATGTCGTTTGACGACAATTTCCGTTGCTAGCGCTCCTCGTTCGGGTTCCCCTTGACGACATTTCACTTCAACGCCACCCAATGAGTTAATTGAAGGCGAACGTATGTGCTGCCTCAATGGGATGGAGGATGAAACAAAAAGCGGTAAAAAGAAAACAACAAGAGTGTGAATTCTTTTTACCAGAAGAAATCA
Source organism: Hippocampus comes (assembly GCF_001891065.2). Taxonomy (NCBI): domain Eukaryota; kingdom Metazoa; phylum Chordata; class Actinopteri; order Syngnathiformes; family Syngnathidae; genus Hippocampus; species Hippocampus comes. Next base: position 695,189 of record NW_017804844.1, read on the forward strand.
AATCGGTGTTTATTGAGGTTACCGGGGCCTCCTCTCAGTCCTATAGGGGGCAGCAATGTGGATTATTAAAGCCATGCAAGAAATGCTTTCGCACCTACTGCTGTTGAAAACAAATTCTATCTCGGAAGGTAAATAAAGTGTGCTTGTCTTGCACACAGTCTCGACTGCTTGCTGAGACTTGGGGAAAGTGTTATTTGTTATTTGGGGGGGGCGGCAACAGTGACAGCATGACTCATCGCCCGCGTGGCACGTCTCCCAGCTAATAACAGCCAAAAAGCCGAGAGATGAGAGTGCCGGAAACGAGGCAAGCCGAGCGAGAGCAAAAAAAAAAAAGGCACGCGGAGCAAGTCGGAGACGGCTCGCTAACAAAGTCTCGAAGCAGGCGTTTGAGCGCCAAAACTGAAATGAAGATGACAAAAAGTCCCAGTGAGAGAAAAAAGGACGACATCAGACGGGAAAGTGACGCCCTCAAAGGCGCGTCACTTTTCCTCACGTCTGCCGTTTCTTTTTTTTTTTTTTGTGTGTGGCTTGTTTGGCAGTGTGTCTCTGACAGCACTTTTCCTCACGCAGGTTCCCTCAGAACAACGTGTTTATTCATCACTTTTATTAAGTTGAAATTGGAGAAGGGAGGGGGGTGGGGGGGGGGATTTGGAGAGGATGAAAGCGAGAAGGCTTCCAGCATGCCGCTCTTGCTCGGATCTGCGCCGCAATGAGAACGCCGCCGACAGCCACGGGACAGAATAGATTACTACTTTGTCTGGGTCGATAATGAACCCGTGACAAGTGCGGGGGCCCCGCGGCCGACAGGGGGGCCACTGTGCCAGTCAGCACTTCTCCCCCCCCCCCCTTCCACCGCTTGACGCGAGGAAGAGGAGAAGGAGGAAGATCTCTTGAAAGCCGATGCGCTCTCTCTGCAGCCGAGCGCGGCAATCAGGATGGAGATAAGATAAGAAAAAGCTGCCGACGCTGCAGCTCTCCAGGAGCCGAGCTTAGCTCGCCGGGACCGCCGCGCGCACGTGCGTGTGTGAGGCAATGAAGAGCAAGGGCAATAAGGGGGATGCCTGCCCGCTCGGTAGGTAGGTGAAACTATCTCCCGAGGTCAATAAAGGTCCATACGCCATCCGGGATCTAAGGCCTCGACAGGAACCTATACTCGGGATAAAGATCTTAATAGCTAAAAGAAAGTAAGGTTTTAAGGGAACAGAATGGAAAAAAGATCCGACACAAAGACAACAAGATTTGACCGAGGTTGAAGAGGCATCGCAACATGTTAAGTAAGATTGATTTTTATTTTCCCTTTACTCAAGAGGGCGCCGTATTTGAAGCTTTCTCAAAACAAGTGTTGGCTTGCGACGCAAATTATTCTTTGACAACGCAATTATTCATTCAAATCATGGGTCATAACTTGAAAAATTAAGTTGGGGAGCCATTGTATTATATTTGTGTGACTTATTTATTCATGACTCATCAGGAATGTTAATTGAAGTGTTAGTCGAGCTGCTAGTGTAAGAATCTCACCTATGAGGGCCTCAAAGCAGTTGGCCATGGCGTGCCGCAGGTCCGACTCCCGGCACAGGTCCGGCCCGTGAGCGTAGAGCATGAAGCGATCCAACTCCAGTTTCTGGAAAAGAACATCGGTATCAAAAAGGGTATTTTCTGACATGCTAACAGTTTCCATTGTTAGCTGCGGTTTCAAAACATTTTCAGCAACCAACACACGTGGTGGAGCAACACATGTAGACAGATAATACTCAAAGGCATATATTCTTAATCTTCTATTAAAAAAATAAAAAGAATACTATTCCAGCAACTTATTGAGCAGTCGTTCCGTGAAAGAAGATTCTTCATCATTCGTACGGTCACAGAACAAAATGAAGGCTGTAAGGTATGGCTTTAAATAAGTTGCGACATTTTTGCAAACTTCCAAACTGCAACTTGACTTGCTCTATAGTGCCTCCAAAGAGCCAGGGCGCCACTTAATTACAGCAGATAACTGTAGGGGGTATGCCACCCCCTGTGACTCAAACGCCGCATTCCACGAAGGCTCCAACTCCGAGTGCGCATTCCCTACTTTCAAGTCCTCCATGAGGCGGATTTTTTGAACGCATAATTACGAGCGTTCTCCAGCAGACGCTTCGCTAACTTGGCAACGGGAGAGGCACAGGACGGCGCTCGCACGTCAGCGCGAGCGGCAAATTGAAACCAGGCCGACGGCTACGCGGCGCTAATGCCGATTGGAGCGGCCGCATCTTTGTATTCAACGGGGAGCTGCATGAAAGATGCAAGTTTTTAATTGCGTTCTCGCGCCGTTGCTGTTGTGCACTTGAGTTGGCGAACCACTCCACCAAGCTCAGCCAGCACGAGGAGCGGAAGGGATGACGGGTTGCCGAGGTTTGAACCCGATAGTGTTTCCAAAAGACTAACAGGGGCTCCCCCGGGACCCCTGGTCTCTTCCCCCAAAACAACAACCTTTTAACTCCAATTACAAACCTGAAAGGGCAACATGCAGGGGGAGGGGGGGGTAATGGCGAACTTGACAGGATTCCTCACCTTGGCGAGCATGGCAAGGTGCTGGTTTTGCACGATGGCTGTTCTGTAGGTGGCCAGACCTCCTTCCTCCAAAGACGGGAAAAGATAGTACAAGTGGACACTGCCAAAACAAACACGCACATTCCATTAAGTTCTTTCATCGGGCAGCACAGGGCACAAGTGGCTTGCGTGTCTGCGTCACAGTTTTCGGGGTTTCAACAATTACAAGGCAATGAATTCGAATGACGTTCGACATAAATAAGCACATGAAAAACTTTTTTTTTTATTTTTTAAACCTCATCTTCAAATGACCTGGCCTATCTGCCCATTTGAAAAATGACAAATGTTTGCCCGCCCATGCCAAAATTGCCCCTAATTGTAAATGTGAACGCTTGTTTGCCGAAACAATGAGTATAAAAAGTCTACACACCCTGTTCAAATGCCTGTAAAGCTCATACCAACAGAAATCATCTCAAGAGCTTCTGCATTAAAAAAAAAGACCTTGAACTACATTGAACATTTATTTTCTTTTTGAGCGAGGAAATAAGAAGCACACCCTCTTCTAACTAGGACGTGTCAACAATCACATTCAACCTCATCTCAAATGGAAGTCAGCACACACCTGATTAAGAACCCAAAAATGTCAGATATTGCAGTGGAGGCTTTTTTTTTTTTTTGCATGGTGATGAGGATGAGCAATGCGCCAAATATACCTTGAAGAATTACGGGGGAAAAAAAAAGTTCACAAGTGACGTCAGCGGACCATAAAAAAATCTTAAACACCATCGAAAATGGATGAAAAGTTCTTTGGCACTGGACACGGGGGGAAAAAAAAAGTTCACCAGTGACGTCAGCGGACCATAAAAAAATCTTAGATAAGCGCCATCGAAAATGGATGAAAAGTTCTTTGGCACTGGAATCCACAACGGACACCAACCCGTCGCCAGTCGTTTTAAGGCGGGCGGTTGAGTTATTCTCCCTCGTGATTCATTCATTGAACTTTTCAAGATGACTTTACGAGGCGTTTCCAGGCCCGAGCTGGTTGGAGTTCGCCAGCCGACGCATCAGTGGTTTCACAGCTGGCTTCCGCAGCCAAACGCTTCCATTTTCATTACGAGCCGGCGTTGGCCAAACCTGCGGCGTGTCATTTTGATTTCATCCCAATCACCAGCAGCCGTTTAATTCTGCCATTTGTAATCAACGGCGGCACGGGAACGCAGGTGGTGTTCCCTTGCCCAAATTTGTGCTGGAATGTTTGCCGGGAAACAATACGCTTGAAATGAATTAAAAAAAAAAAAAAAAAAACTGTTTCATGGAAAAAGATTGGAAAGTTTACTTGAGGTCAGAGGAGTCCAGTAATGTATCAAACTATTAGCAAATTAAACCATATTTACATATATTTAGTTGTCTTATATACAATAGAAATAAGAAATTCATTTTATAAAATAACATTGTAGCATTTTTTTTAATTAAACCTGGCCCTTCTATTCATTTTTTAAAAATCCAAAGAGGACTTGAAGACTTACGTTTACACACCCATGCTCTCGGAGCGACTTTATATGAATGCTTCAGACTCAAAAAAAGAAATTTAATAACAAAATTGATCAAGGGGAGGTGGGGTGCCTTTTCTATTCATGTCGGCATGTTTGGTTGACTTAAGTGCAGAATGAGCTCAAAAAGAAAATTTCCCAAAACATCGGCTACATGACATTTCCAGGAACTCGTCCAAGATTTGTGACTGAACTCGACTTGCTCGTTCCTCTGCAATATTTTACTCGCAAATACTGCGGGAGGACTTGTTTCTTTTATATCATCTCCTTTTTAAAAGCGTTCTCCAGACTTCCTCTACAGTACGACCAGAACCCGTCGCCACACGGGCTTGGCCCCGCATTGCTGCTCCCATGCGCAGAATATTCTGCTGGCTGGACATCACCGGCTCAGATGGCCTCCGAGGGGCGGCATGCTGTGCGTGTGCGCGCGTGTGTGTGTGTGTGTGTGTTTTGAGGGGTGCAGACATTTGGTTGGATCTGCTGTAGCCATTTAACTGGACAAGAGGCTGATAAATAATTCAGAGAGCCAGAACGCAGGCTGAGCATGTCTCATCCGACGCTAACAATCCAAGACGTGGGCAGGGGATGGCAAGACGGGAAGTGCTGGGCAATTCTTTGTTGTCTCACAAAGTGAGAGGCTGTGAACCAATGAGACATGCTTCATTTTTTTTTCCCATCTGCACTTAAGCCAGCATGGGGGGAAAAAAAAAACAAAACAAGAAAAAGACAATTTCTTGCGTAGGTTTTCTTCTGTTACTTCCTCCCACATTCTAAATAAAACCAATGCGTGGTCAATTGAAGACTCTGGATTGTCCACAGATGTCAGTTGTTTGTTCAGCTCTATGCCCAATCATTGGCTGGTGACCAGTCCAGGGTTATGCTTGAGTCAAAAGTGCATGAAGGGTGAATCTGTCCCGACAACGGGGTCCGGAACAGCAATTTTCTTGCTCTGCCTTTTACTTGTTTTTTTTTTTGTTTGTTTTAATTTACAGAGTTGAATGGATTCCAATCTAAAGATCAGATCCCATTTCATGCTTTTCCTACCAACTATATTTTGTTGGAAAAAACAAAAAATCATCCCATTTTGCGGTCAAATCCTGCTCGAGGAAGCATGCTGGTCGTCGTAGGTGGTGTGCTCGATTAATAATGGCCACGTATAATTAGTGCAAGGCTGAGCTAAGTGGCGGGCAGTAGTGACCGACTGCGCGCACCCAGCAGTCAATAACACGTTGAGCGTTGCAGACAGCTAATTGCAAGTTGTCATGACAGCAGGCCGGCGCAAAAAAAGAAAAAAAAAAAAAGATTGCAGCGTGTTTGGGGGAGGTACGAATTACATCCACGCTTCCAATTACCAGCAAATCACTGTCTCCGCACGTCAAAGGTGCAGAGAAGACTCGTGACAGACACCCAAAGACGAGAGAAAAAGGGGAGTGAAGTGGTAGGAGGTGGTGGGAAGGAAACGGCTGACAGTCTTGCCGTCGCCTTCAATTAGCGCTTGCGTCTATCAGGAGTGGCGGCAGGACCTTTTTTCCCCTCACCTGGTGAGGAACTCCACGACAGCATCGCCCAGGAACTCCAACCTCTCGTTGTGATTGATCCTGAGGACGAGGGATGAAAGAGAGCAACATGAAACACCCGAGAGAACAAACGCAACGCAGCGCACTCAACCAGAATAGTAGCGCATGGATGCCGAGCCAAAACGCCAGATAATGGAGACACTCCTCCCCGATTGCTGAGCTTGCTGCCAAGGAGAAAGAACGCAAGGACGACTGCCGGCACTCCAGAAACGGTTGACATGTCTGCTCGCTTGTTCTGCCGTTAATACGCTGAGAAAAGGGATCGAGTGAATGGCCTTACCTTTCAAAACGCAGATTGTTTTTGTCAAAAAAATAATGGGGGATTTTCACAGATTTTTTTTTTCTTCGCTTCGACACTAAGCAAACCACGTTTCGATTTGATGATGTCAATGGTCCCGAATTGTTGCTAAAATTTAAAATAAAAATCCCACAGGCACATCAAAATTTTCATATCGACACAAAGTTTCTTTTAAATGTTTTTTTTTTTTTTTTTTTTTTATCTTGCTGACAATCAGATACCAAGGCAAAACCTCCCCGGCGAAAGTAATCCTGAGTGGGCTTTGGACCGCCCTCAAAACGCGCTCATTTCATTTGCGACAAGATCTCCCGTCCTTCCGTGACTACGAGTTAATTTTCCTGTCAGCAGGCCCGCCGGGAATCTTAATCACGAGGCCGCTAACTTTTGATTGCTCCCGCGGTTAGCGATAGCATGAAGACGCATTTGTGCGGCGGCAGGCGGCCTAACCTGGAGGGGGACGGGTCATCCTGGCCCAGACGGGACATGATGTTAATCAAAGTGTTGATTCCTGAAAGGGGAAAAAAAAACAGCAGGGTGCCCCCGGTCAAAGTGCAGTGAAAGAAGGAAGGGGTAGATCGAGGAAAACGCAGCCGCCAAGCTCCTCACCTTTCTTTCTCATGTACATGTGGTGAACCTTCCTGTCGCCGTATTTGGGTTGGCGGATTCCGCAGTTGGACAGCGAGTTGCGGGCGTGGTCGGGGTTCATGCCGAAGTTGAGATGGTGACTGGGATGTGTCATGGCCAACTGAGGAAGAGGAAGATCGGCATGAATGGCAAACTATTTCCATCGCACAGTTCCCACCCCTCTTGAGAAACTTTCGAGAAGTTTCACCAGATTCTCGCCATCATGGAACGCAACTCAACTTGTACTGCTTTGTGCAAAGCAAGCTCTTTTTTGGGACATGTGCTGATGGCAAAAGAGTGAGTTTTTTTGTTTTTTTATTTTTTCTAAGCACACCAGCCACAAAAATGGACTCGTGTCATCTTCAAACCTTGACTTTGTCGAAAGAAGCAAGATTTTCTATGGCATACATTCCACACCGTCAATTAGACCCACACTGAGCTATTGATTCAAAATGTCATTTTACACACACAAAAAAAAAACCCAAAATGTCATTCTAGTTGACAAGAATCCAAACCGCGGGCGAGGCGAGTCATCGTGAAAATTCAGAGAATGGGATAAAAAGGCGACTTTTTGTCAGTCGGTATATTGAACTCTATCCGCACTTTGTCTTTCAATACACCTGCTGCTGACTGATAATTCAATTCATGGATTATCCACCAACAACAAAAACCCTTGAGATTGTCCTTGGCCTGATCCGGTGCAAGATTCACCTGACAAATACCCGACAGTTGACAAATTGTATGTTGAGTTATAACTCAACTATTTACACGGCACGTTAACAACAGCAGCAGCTGTACCAAAGGGCTGACCGTAAAATATAAAAGACAATAAGAAGCGGGGGCGGGGGGGGGGGGGGATGGCAGCTAATCGCAAGGCACTTTTGACACAGAAACATTGATCCTCACATTCACAAGAAAACATTTAGCTGTGCCTGCAAAGCGTGTGAGATTTAAATCTGTAAAAAAAAAAAAAAAAAAAAAGATGCGACAAGCATTTATCAATCCTGCATTGGGTGAATGCCAGCCCCCCCACCTCCCCTGTCGACTTGTCTCCTTTCAGACATCTTCAAATCAATTTCAAGCTCCAATGAGATGTATATGTAAAACGTGAACGCAAGCGCTTCAATATTTAGCACGGCACAAGTGTCCCGCTGCTTTCAAGCCGCGAACACACCCGACAAAATTTTACCGCCATTGTACTTTCTGTCATCTGGCGTCTGTGCGAGACGAGCGGATTTCTTTGGCGCCTCGGCTGCACAATGACAGTTGGATACAATTTTTAAAAAAAAGAAGAGAAAACAAGTTGCTGCTGCTTTTCTTTCCAACGTGTCTCCAAAAAAAATTCAGCAGTGGGGGCACTCGGATCTCACCACAGTACTCGAGAAACCAACTAGCATCTACAAATTCCTTGTGTGTTTTTAAACATAGGACGCTGATTATATTGACCAAAACATACATTAAAAGCACGCTCATTATTACTGCATTACATGACTACACATGTGACTTGAGATTTTATGACTTCATAACACAGCAACTCATTAATATGTATGAGGCGAGTATTTTAACGTTGAGCCTGACGAGTCGCATTACTTCTGAACATAAGTAGCCACGACAACATAACATGCGAGTCCATGTTTGCAATAACCATGAATTAGTTACTCCGTCAACATTATAGGACGTGCAGTCCAGCGGCGTTGCACTCCGCTTGCGTGACCGGCGCGGCGGTTGTAACATCATCGCCATGGTGACCGCACGCTGTCCGGGATTGGCGAAGAGGCGGCGCCAAACACCATTTATCATTTAGACAGACAGAGAGAAAAAAGACCGGAATGCGGTAGAATGTAATGCGGGCCCAAACAAGAGGCCTGGCGGAATTTCGTGGTGAGAGCCATGAATAAGAACAAATAAAATCGCGATGCATGCACAACCGCACGCATCAGGGCAGAGGGGGGGGACGTGTGACAACACAAGCAGGCTCGGGGACGTGTACACTTGAATTATTGAGATCTTCTGTGATGCCTTTCATTGTGCCAGCGTGGGTCCAAAGTGAAGAGTGGGGGGCTGAATCAACAGGGGGTGGGCAGGATTAAGGCCGGCCTTGATGGATGCACACGCATGCAGCGGGCGGCCATCTAACACACTGTGATAACCCCCCCCCCACCCCCATTTATTTACATGCTAAATGTTTAACAGGGAGCCTCTCAGAAGAAGAGCTTGGAAGCCTGCGGTGGGGGGGGGGGGGGGGATGGGGGCGGCAAGGGCGGCGGGGGCACGGGCGGCATCATGTAAGGGTGGTAGGCGTTCGGTGCCATCAGGGAGCCGGCTACGGGGGCACCGGGCAAGGGGGGAGGCGGAAAGCTAGGCGGCCTGGCGAAGGGTGGACGTACTGGAAACGGGTGAAGAGAGCCGGGCGTCGGGGGAGGCACTGGAGGCGGGTACGACATGAAGTCAGGATGTGGTGGCATGTAGCCGCCGCTGTTCCCGTGGAAACCCGGCATTGTGGCAGCTTGAGGGTCATAATTGTGAGGGGGTACAACAGGCAAAGGAGGTGGGGGCCTGGGGGCACAGAGGCTCTTGTCAGTTGCCTCACGCCATCGTCAACACGCCGCCATCTTTTTCAGACTCCGTCTCGTATAAAGGAACCGAGAGCGGTAACTTGAGTAAAAGGACAAAGTTGGTTCACAGAGAATAACTTTTTCATTTGTAACTGATTGTACATTACACCCCCGCAAGTGACAGACACATTACCGCTGAGTTGAATCAGGTGTCTTATTATTTTATGCATAGATTTACTCAAACTTGTAGTTCCCCCCCCCCCCCAACCCCATTACTTTGGTCAAACTGCAATTTGTATGAATTCAGGGGCACTTTTCCACTTCTTTTGGTTGAACTACGAATCAAAGTGTACATGATCCCGAGAGAGAGAGAGAGGACATGATGTCAGGCTCTGAATGAGTGCTTGTCAGCCAGCGGCGAGCCTCCTAGCTGGCCAGCGTTTCCTTTTTCTCGCTCATTATGACAGCTCGTCATGGCACACTTGACAAATGGTCGATCGATAATGTGCAAATTCCGGCATGCTGAGGCACCGGGAGAGCTCGGGCTTCTCGCACAAACACAAAAAAAGAGAGGTGTGAGTTCAACGATCAAAACTGCACAGCGCTGCGCTCTCTCATGCCTCGCTGATGTCACCTCCTCGGTCTTGTTGTGGGGGCTTTAAAGTGTGGCGGGGGTTGCACCCCTCCCCCACCCACCCAGGGCTGTGACAGGGCAGAGCTGGCATTTGGCAGGAATGTACTGTCACCGCAAGACACAGCGGACCCAGCAAAGTTGTGACTTGGGTCGGCGCCGGCTACCTTAAGTGACTTCCTGGGTGCCGCTCTTTCCGCCTGAACTGTCTGAGCAGAGGCGGTGCGGGTCCAAATAATGAGGAGTCTGCTGCCTCACTGGATGTGCGCACACAAGCCCAGATCTCACCGCGGGCAGGAAGGCAGGCAGCCTCAAACCAGCATGTGGGGCTTTGTCTTGTTGCAGTTATTAACTATGCCAGCCTCTAAATAATACAGCGGTGTCACGGTGGTGTCACATCACTCTGTCACTCTCCCGTCTCCAACTTCGTCTAAAGTCCGATACGGCCAGGCGCATACGGATCCTGAGCATTGAGGCAACCCTGACGACTGGATGGGTTTAAAGGTATTCTTATTCGAACCCCACAGAAAAATGCAATTGAAATTGAATCTTGAATTTTGGCCAGCAGCACAGTCAGTAATGACCCATAGGGCCAACGCAAACCAAACACGAGCGGATGACAATATGGACACCTCGAGACAGACGTTAAAATAAATCCTTGATTCCCCCACACAAACATCGGATGTCCAAGCAACGCGAACAAAACTCACGAAAAATAAAAATGCAGTGGCGGATAGCAGGACAGCTAGATCCATAGCTAGCGAGACAGCGAGATAGCTGCATGCGCGCGAACATTCAGTCAAATTCGGCCGCAGCGCTCAACGCGCGTCGGGCCTGAAAACGGACAACTTTATGAGCTTGTGCAGCAGCTCCATTGCGATGTTTATGATTCCAGATGTAGTTGACAAGCGTGTGCTTTTGCAGCGGGCGACTTACCTGCAAGAGGCAGCGCTCCTTGAACACGTAGCCAATCAGCTTGTCCAGGTGCATGAGGCACTGGTGGTAGCGGATGTGATGGGTGAGGACGGGCAGCATCATGGCGTGCTGTAGGGAGCACAAAGAGAATTCTCAAGGAGGCGGCTCAGGAGGGGGGAACCTGAGTGGGGATCATGTCTGATATGAAAGAGGAGTGACGCGAACATGTTGGAGGGGAATGTGAGATGAAGAGATTGTCAGAAGCAAAGGCTGAGAGCTGATAGCGGGCAGAAATCAGACACTCATTATTTATTAAGTGGCGCCAGGCAACACATAGATGAAATAATCACAAACCCGATGGCGGCGGCGTCAGGCGGGGTGGGGTTGGGAATGACGGACAGGAGGGAAAATTCACCTTGGGGCAGGGCGGAGGGATCGAAGCCCATTTGGCTGTGTTGACACACTTACTTTCACACATCCCCTGACAGCCTTCTGCAGAGAGACCGTGAAAATAATGGCGGCGGGGGAAAGCAAGCCGATGGTCGGCGAAGAGGCTCGGTCATTAGCGACGGTTCACGGCGAGTCGACCGCGAGACTCAAGATGGCAAAGGCGGTTTTCACAACATTAACCCTCAGCCCACGCATGAGAGAGGAGCTCAGCGCCCATGTTTTAATTAGCGCTACGGGGCAAGGCGACACCGGTGGCGCCAACAGGTGTTGACAAGGAAACCTGGGGGCAGTCACGGGGGGGGTTGGACATTTTTAAAGAGACAATTAACCAAGTCGCATTGAGCTTCCGAACTTGTCTGATAGCCTGACTGACTGATACGGTTGGTTGCAGAATGTCTATCCTGCAAAAGTTGAATGGAGGCAACTGGACTTTTCTTGGTTGTCAATGACGCTTAACCTTTAATCCCGGCAGTGTCACCTTCCTGTGTGGGGGGGCAGCCCAGACAATCTGAGCGCAGGAACCATTTTGGGACAGATAAGACCGTCTTTCGCACCTGTCAGAAAAAGACTACATAACTGTGTCTTGATCTTTTTGGCAGCCATTTAATTGTTCAACTGAGACTCAGCGATTACAGTAGTATTTACTATTTGTATTAGATTGCGAGCATGACAGACAAAAAGGATCGGGGTGAAAATTCATTCGGGGTGAAAATTCAACTTTTTAATTGGTGCCACGACCTGGATATATCCCAAATCTGATACATATGTTGGATTTTTATACACATTTGGAAGAGGCCTGATTCCAACCTTGACATAACCATGACCAAATCACATTGGGTTACTTTGGAACATGCAATCTAAATCTAGCCAGAGGAACACTGTTACGGTTCACCCTCGACATAAGAAATATGAATTCCTGTCAAACATGGGAACTTCCTGCACAGCCATTCACTATACAATGCAATATTGTCAGCCGAGGGCTGAATGGGGACGCGCGCGCGCGTCTCTTTTTCAGCTTGCAAAACAAAACTAAACAAGCTTCATTTCCTTCTATTTCCTGTGAATGCCGAAGAGCCTTCGCATTCCTCGTCATGAAGGACGCACAAGGCTGAGGACAACAGCAAGTGAAAAAAGGGTGAAAATTCCCCTATCTCTGCCTGTAAAGTGAAGGCCAGCCCTTGGACGCGCCTTTCAAGTGAAACAACCTTGGTGGTGTCGAGCGATGTCAATCACAAGCGAGGCCCATTTGTGAATTGCTTTTTTTTTTATTTTTGGGGGGGTGGCGGGGGGTGTGGGGGTGTAGAATAAAGCAAGTTTGGGCCCGAGATCTGCCGCTATCTCTCTGCGGTGCGACGCACGGTGCAGAGCGGAGCTCCTGAAATTATTCATGAACCAATTAGTCGCAGCAGTCCAGCTTGAAGCAAATATAATTGGGTGGCAATTATGGATCGGATCCTCTTTGCTAGACCTTGCTGCAAGAGAGGTCTGGCTTATGAGACAAGAACTTTCCTGTCATGCCTCTCCAAACGTGAGCAGCGGCTGTAGGCGATTGCATGCGAGCTCGCGCAAGACCGCCAGGCTGACAATTATTGCTTTATAGTTGACGGGCGGCACAATTGGGAGACAAAAAAACAACGAGAGAAAGAAGCGGCAAAAATAAAAAGCAGACGACACCGTGACATTTCACATTTATGAGCGACTGCCGTTTTTGGCCACCGCAGACCCATTTAGGTCTGAGACGGGGTATGATGAATCCATTTTTGATCATGTTGAATGGTGTGTGATATTTGATCAAACTAAAGCGGTTGTGTCGTGTACTCGCAACGGAGGCATAAGGAGGCCAGAATAGAGTGCCAGACATTTCACTTTGAGGCTTCAAGCTGTTTCATGCCATACCCATTTCATGTTTACTGTCAAACAAAACATCAAACTAAAGATAATAACACATTGTCGGTTTAAAACAAACACATAAAAAAGTCTGCTAGCTGAATGCTGAAATATAATGATAAGACTCAGCGTGACTTTCTTCTTCTACTATTTTTAATCTTCATGTAAGCGGGCGTCTTCATGCATGCATGGCACCACGCTGCCCCTATGAGGTCAAGGCGCATACAGCAGGAACAGTATTTATTCTATTTTTTATTTAATGTTGAGTTTTGGTCGTTTTGAACTAAAGGAAAAATTGTGTTCAAAATTATCTAGACTATTAAATTTTTTTTTCCCATACTCTTATATTTGGGATGTCATTTTCTTACTCTCAACTGCTGAATGGGCAGCAATGAGGCTCGTTAATTTGCATGCATCCCTGTCTTGAATTTTGTTGAGTTGTCTGCATTTATTTTCAACTATAGAAAACAACAACATCATAGGATTGTTTCTTCCATTTCCAAATCGCTATCGAGGTCAGGGGAATAGTTCAAGACGCGTGCTTAAGTGTTTGCCTTGAAGCAAACGCATGGAGACAAGAGTCGATGTGAGCGCGAGACGGACTTAAGTGGTCTCGCCAAACGGGAGTCAAGTTGTCTACGAGCAAAAGTGTCGGCGCGCGAGGCATGGCCTTAATGAAGGGGGTGAGGTTGCACGGGCGCGGCGGGGAGTTCACTTTGACCGCGCGCATCTCGGGCGAGGGGCATGACGCAACACGTGGCAACATCACAAGTGTCTCTCTCGAGTGCTGCTGAGCAGTCAACCTCAGCCCACCCGCGTTTGTTGTCGCGTCTCAATGCCACCAAGCGCTACATTATTGACAGCGTGCCACAACCCACTTGACCAGTGAGCTTGCCGTGTTCGTATAGTATCTGCTGGGATTTTTTTTCTTGATATGTGCCGAGTATCTATTGGATTTGTAACTAGTATCGGCCGGTTGATTGATTGATCAGTCAGGCACTGGTTTAAGCTATTAATATGGGCACGTATGTGTGTGGGCACACACACCCTACTTGAAAGCTGTTAACAGTGAGTGTCAATGCACGCGATTTGCACAAATCCGTGTTACCTGACAGACGTCAGAGCGGATGCCGGTCTTCCAGAATCCCTGGCTGCTGAGCTCCACTGTCACCTCGCGGCGCATGGTGTTCTTCTGACGGATCTTCTGAAGAGCTTCCTGCCAAACAAGCACCCGGTCAATTATTGATCAATGGCAGCGAAGCCGACGGGGACAGCAATCATCCTAAGAACACACGCAACGCCCCCTTATTCCCATTCTACCCTCAACCCGTTTCATTCACGCTGCGCTCACAGGTGGCATGTGCCGCACACGTTGATAGCATTGCCGCTAACGGAGGTATTGCCATTGGTCAGCTTGGGCTGTCAGCGGGCTTTCGTATCCACGCTTCAGCGACGAGCGAGAGCAGATGCGCCTGCTTCCGATGAGGTGACAACAGGTGTCAATTTCTGTTATAAAGGTGACCGCCTTCCCCCATAATTATACAATCGCCAATCGTAGGCCAAAAATCACGGCTGGCTTTGTGTCTTGGTTTGTTCACACACACTTTGGCTTCTAGTGGAACATCAAACACCCCTTTAATGTTATAGTTAACTTTTTAAAATCCAATGCAGTACATTTGTTAAGAACAATTCAGTTGTATTTAACTTTAACTGCATCCATGTCATCTATTGTGTTGTAAAAAAAATTGGGAGAACCACTGGCGTAAGCGGGCAGATGTTCAGATGTGTATTCAGACCTCCACGCCGGCCCCCAGGAAAATACACAAGTCATTATATACATATAGCACGTCAGCATACAAGTGTGTGTGCGTGCGCGTGTGTGTGTGAGTTGCATTCAGCCCAAGACGCAATCGACTCCCGGTGAGCCGCCGCAAATGGAACACCAGGAATTTTTGCCTCGCCGAGGAAATAAGAACAACAAAGGCATGAATAAATAATGCCAACCGACTTTGAACTCTGCATCAAAGTGAACACACTCGCCCCCGCCGCCGCCACAAGCATGCGCACGCGCGCGCACACACACACACACACACACACACACACACACACACACACACACACACACACACACACCCGACGTATGTGCCGTGCACAGCTGCATCGTTGCAAATGACATGGAAATATTTGTGCTGCATGGGCACGGGGAAGGTCATGAGGACTAATTAGTGTAAATTACAAGGCTGGTAGAGAAAGCGGTGATGGAAGGGATTTTTTTTTTTTTTTTTTTTTTTAAATACACCTATGACGGCTTTTGAAGATTTATTTTTGTCTACATATGACGTCTCACATATCCCATAAGAATGTGTTCGTTTGTGCAGATGCAGGTATGTACACGTCACCAACCGGTATATTTGCATGATGTGAAATATCTAAGATGGGTCACATGCTGGACATTTAGGGGAAAAAAAAGAGGGGGGGGGGCAGAAGCATTTAGTGTAAATCCAGAGCGAGATTGGAACTAGCAAACTATCAAAAGTCGAGTGCATCATCAAAAAACATTCAGCATCCCGTTCGAAATGAGAGAGACTGCTGGTGAGGAAACGATGAAAACGGGGAAAATCCTGTCGTGTTGAGCTGAGAGACATTGACAGTCCTGACTGCGGACGTGATAGTGATTCAAATGACCACTGAAACCAAAAGAAGAGGAAAAATGTCAATTTCATGGTCACAAAAGAAAGCTACAAGACCCTATGTGACCCCCTTATCGCATGCTTTTGTATTTGGGGGGAGGAATTAGAACAGCGCTTAAACAATGAAGTCAGTGCACGTTTCCTTCCGAAAGCTACTTTTTGACATATAGACACACGGTACATATTGCACATGGAAACCCGCTAGACCAAAAATAGCCTCCTTGGGGGAGGTAATGTGTCCTGACGGGCCAGCTAACACACGCAAGCTGAAGACACGGTGCTCTACCTAGCCGTGTGTGTGTGTGTGTGTGTGTGTGTGTGTGTGTAATTGCTGCAGTTTGACAGCAGGACATTCAGGCCCTGTTGGCCAGAGAGCGACCAAGGAAAGCAACTAATTGAGTCCAACTTCTCGCTCCCTTTATTGGGTGTGTTTGTGTCAAACAGGATGTGTACGCGCAGCTGAGGTGTTACAAGGAGTCCCTGAAGGGTGTAAGGGAAGGTGAAAAAAAAAGGGGGTTGAAGTCTTTGAATATCACCTGAACACAACAAATCGCCGTCCCCGGCCCTGCTCTGACCTTCGCAGTCAAGGCTTTAAACGCATCTAAAAATGACGAGCCGGCGAGCGTACAAGGCACTTAGCGGAGCTGTACACGCTGAAGGAGAGTGAGTGGGGAGAGAAAAAAAAAAAAGAAATAGAGAAAAAAGAAAAAGAGCAGCAACAATTAATTGAAAAGAGACGAGCGATATTTACGAGATGCGCTCGAGTGCGCCAAGCTTGTCACGTGCAAATGAGAGAGGACTGGAAATGAGCTGGTGGCATTTAGAGAAGCCCACAAAGAGCAAACTCCTTCATTTGTTCCTTCATCAAAAGCGGCGTCGCTGCCACTTAGGATGTTACGGGGCAGATATGAAAAATGACATGACAGGATCGGGACCGAGCCCCGCTGCGAATGGTGTAAAAACCGCCAGAATGTTTTGGAAATGTCGACATGAAGCATTAAGTTTCAACCGTGAGTATTCCACACCGCGGTCGCAATTAATTTTTGAGATCACACTTTTCACAGTCCCCTTCAAAACAAATGGGGATGATTCGATTTGGAAAAATGCAGACTCTTGAACTCTGACTACCCTCGCGTGTTTGTTTTTGTTGTGCGCGAGCTCACCTCCCTCTGCATCAGCTTCTGCTTATCCAGTTGTTTCACCTTGGGGCTGTTGGCAAGCAGGTGGCGCAGTTTCACGTAGCTCTTCCACAGTTTCTGGTACCTGGCAAACCGGGAAAGGAAGTGCGGAACAATGAGGCTAAAAAGGATTCCAACTCCAACTCCACAACAACACATCAATATTTCATCCAAGGCCCCGCCTGATATTTCACTTAATTGGAGAGTAGTCTGCAGACGGGGCTCCATTAGCTGCTTTTGTTTCGGGGGCGGCAAACGTCCGAGGTTTGCGTGTCTGCCGCGTGAACTCCGAGTCGGGTTCACCTGCCTCGGACTTTTTTTTTTCACCTCGGCTGCTCCTCACTTTCATTCTCCGTTGTCTTTGCGCTCATTTGCATGTGAAAAGAGAGTCGGGTGTTATCGGCAAGGTGACATGGA
>NW_017804844.1:713668-725171 GCF_001891065.2 Hippocampus comes
GGTGCCCAAAGAGGAGAAATTGTGTTCATTAGAATTAAAGACATATTCTAGAAAACGGGCAGCACGGTGGAATACTGGTTAACATGTCTGCCCCACTGACCTGACATTCAGGGTTAGAATCCCAGCTCCTACAAGGGTTTTTTTTTTTCCTCTCACATTCCATGTTAGCCACACTGGGCAGCACGGTGGACTACTGGTTAACATGTCTTCCGCACTGACCTGACATTCAGGGTTAGAATCCCAACTCCTACAAGGGTTTTTTTTTTCCTCTCACATTCCATGTCAGCCGCACTAAATTGTCTATAGATGTGAATAGGAATGCTTGTTGAGACACAAGTGATAAATATTCAGTCGATACAAATCTATCATTGATCTTTTGCAGTATTTAGATGAAAAAATGTCACATATTGTACATGCTGTGAAGGCAAGAGGGAAACGTTTTAAATTATGAATTGTCTCCTTGAAAAGCCAATACATATCAACTCACACAACTTTTTGGCATCACAAATCCTCAGGGAGAGCAGCTCAGATGATCTTCGACATCGCTTTATACAGATCAACTCGCACAACTTTTTGGCATCACAACTCCTAAGGGAGAGCAGCTCAGATGATCTTCGACATCGCTTTTGTTAATTATGCAGCAGCACAATACACTATTCCCACCTGCGTGCCCTGTGTCGTGTACGCAGCATCACTATGTTCAGGAATTAAACCGCGCGGGCTCCCGTGGCGGAGCCACCCGACAGAGGAAAACGGCACCCGTGACGACGCATGCGAAAATGTCACGCCGCTCGTCCTTACCGCCATCTATTCCCTTCTCTAATCTATCAGTCTGCCCGCACTTTGCCTTCCGCAAACTCTCCACCTTCTGATAGCGCCCGGCGTCATGGGAGACCGTCGCTGAATAAGGAGGAGTGGGAACAAGGGAGGCAAAAAAGCTAAAAGGAGCTGGGTGACATTTATCTTGGGTCCGACCACATTGTTTCTCAGTTT
The DNA here is from genome assembly GCF_001891065.2 of Hippocampus comes. Taxonomy (NCBI): domain Eukaryota; kingdom Metazoa; phylum Chordata; class Actinopteri; order Syngnathiformes; family Syngnathidae; genus Hippocampus; species Hippocampus comes. The sequence continues at coordinate 714,662 of NW_017804844.1, forward strand.
CCGTGAAATGATGATCCTGAATTACTGGAAGAATCACCTTCAGGTCCGTTTACACCAAGCAGGAGAGTATTTTGATCGACAATTTGTCAAATTTCAAACCCATCTTTTATCGCTGCCCTTCAAAAATAAATGGCTTTAAGAGGATTTGATTTTGAGGAATTGGCATCTGAGTTGACACTCTTCCCTCTCATATTCAACAAATTGCATGTTCTGTCAATTTTAAGTCCATAGAGCAACTGTTCACCGCAGGCTCTTCCAGTTTTGTTTTGTTTTTTTTCATTAGCGGGCACTGAGGGTCCTTAGTTCAGAGTTACGTTCCTATGGCGGCGAGACAAGCCGAATTTGGACTTAAGTTGTAACTTGCCTGCAAGAAATGCAGTGGTAGAGTCATAATGACATAGTACACTAAATGTGAAACAAACAAAAAACACAAAGTACACCGCTGAGCCTGCCTTATTGTGCTGTGTGATAACTTGTACTCATATCAAGCAAATACAAAGCAGGCAAAAATGTCTTTGGAATATTCACGTCCGCAATCATCAGTCAAGTTAAACAGCCGCTTAGCACGTACAAAGCAACTTACTGAGGGTCTCCGGCATAGCTGAGCTGGGCGGGCCGTATTCCAAAATGAACGATGATGGGGAAAGTGATGACGTCTGGGTTGAACTGCTCCCGGTCCAGCTGGTCGATCCGCACCGAACTCGGTTTCTGGGGAGCGACAACACGTGTTAGGGGTGTAAACCAGCTCGGCGACCGGGCACCATCGTTCAATCATTCGCCACACGGCACGCAGAGTGGCGAGCGGACCCGCCGACGCTCGAAAGCGGGAGAAGCGTCCTCAGGTAGCCTGTTGCACCTTTGGCGAGGTCACACGAAGTGACCGCAGCCTACGCGGCGTGAGGAACTCTGCGGCAGATGGCTGGAGGCCCGCCGCTCACCTTGCAATAGTTGCGTTCACGCCACACAAAGGAAGAGAAAAAACGGGATTGCGTGGTTTCTTTTTTTTATTATTATTGTTGTTGTTAACGACTTGACTTGCCTGAAAACTCAACTTGATTCTCGTCGGTATCTTGCAGCTCACTTGAAATCTGAAGGATAAGGCTTTCGACTTTCGCATTACTTGCTCCAGCCGTTAAGTTCACCTCTGATGCAAACATCACCAGGGATAATTCCTGGAACCATGCCGCTCATCCAACGCAGTGCCCTTGCACGTCCACAATGTGAATGCTACTAATAACCACTACCCTTTGATTGACAGCTGATTAACCACCCCACTCCCACCCAACCCCCCCGATCACATGAGACCTTGGCCAAACACAGCAGAGGACATGTCTATCTAATGAGTACGCTAACATTGATGGAGCAAATATATGCCGATCTATACGTGCAGTAAGACGGGAGCAGCGTCAGAAGAATATCGTGATGATTATTTCACACATTAACATACATTATCAACGTTGTGAGAGTAATTTTTGTTGTTGTTGTTTGCATGCACAAAAATAAATGTTTCAGAGAGAGTTGAAACATTTATTTTTCAATAACACTTTGTTTTTCTTCTTTCTACCCCCCCCCCATTTTGCTGCTGTAGACTGTAAATTTCCCCAGTGTGGGACAAATAAAGAATATCTTATCTTATCTTAATCCTATCCTGAACAACAATCGAGATTGAGGAATATTGAGAACTACGAAGGGGAAAATGCAATATATGGACAAGCAAGTATTGCCGATTTCTTTTCACTTCCACGCAGGTGGAATGTATCCCAATACTTTTGCTCCGATATAAATATAGCATCAGTCGGTAATTTATGATTTCATGCCTCTCTGCTCTGATGGAATTTTCCGGGTCAGCGCCAGGTCACCCTGCAAAAATTGGACACTGGAAGAAGACGAGAAGCCCAGGTGAAGAGAGAAGCGTTTGTGTGGTGTGAAGACCAAATTGTCATGAGGAAAATTGTCTTTATTTATTTATTTTTTTTGTTTAGCATTGCCCACTTGCCTAGTATACATGGTTTGAATTTAACTCAGGATAAGTTCCTGTCTGAAGACACCCTGGAAATGGTCAAAGGCACCACACAATGGCCGCCTCAAATGAAAACGTTAGTCTTCCTGTGGCTTTTCATGCCGGGGCTTCTTGAGACTTCTTTTATGGGCCCGGTCGTGATAGACATGCCTACCAAATTTCAAGTCGAAAGTGAAACTGGCTTGGGGGGCGGGGCTGAATTTTCAAGGGAATGCTAGTGAGACAAATTTTAATGGTCACAATTTCGCCCAGGATGAACCGGCCCGGAAAATCTCATTCACTTGTAACTCTTAATGAGGACACGCGTGACCGAAAATGGATGGACATCACCCTGGTAACTTTGACAAATAGATGAATAATGTAGTGGAAGTGATATCTTCATAGAATCAACTGGGACGGCCGAATGTTTCAACATGATTTGATGATGAAACCCCCCCCCGTCCCCCCCCGCCACCAACCCTGACACCGACCATTCAGAGCTGCCTCGGGGAGGAGCTGACTCAATAAGTCACGCTCGCCAAAAGGTCGTTGGTATGCAACGTTTTAAGCCGGCCGTGACATCGCATCACCTTCACCCGGACAAAATTACTATACGGCCCCTCAAAGGCTGGTGCGACACAGAGGTGAGCCAGCGCCACGGTGACATTAGCGTGTGGAGTGGGAGGAGCGGGGGGAGTACTGCATGACGATAGTGACAACCGACGCCCTTGGGGAGAAGAGGTCAATGTGCCGGTGTCACGGGCTAACGGGACAAACGGTACGACGGGTTGCGGATGCCCTTGGACTGGCGTCCTATGGCCAGAGACAAGACAAAGCCTTACTGACCGAGCCCGGGTTGGTGACGATCATGCCCTTGCACTCTTCCGCATACTTCTGCCACGCCAGCTCCTCCCACTGCAGCATATCGGCGATTTGCTCCTCAGGGACCAAAGGCTTGCTGCTGCTCAGGAGGTAGAGCAGCACCTGGTGCATGGACAGCACCTCCTTGCCACCATCTGCAGAAGCACAACTATGAGCTTAAAGCCGAACGCAACACAAGCGATTTTGGAGGTACAAGTTGAAAAGACACAACGCGACGCTATTTTTATCCAAGTACAGTGGACATATAACAGCTCAAATTCTCTGTCTTTTATTACATTAAAAAAAAAAGACCAGGAGAAATCGACATTTTTACCATTCATCCAAACAACCCAGAAAAAAAAGTCTTCAATGAACAGTTTCAAATTAGCACAGAAAGCCTGCTAGCACATCTGAACAAGAGGGTGTGTGCACTTGTGCAACCGCAACGCGTCAATGGTTTGTTGTTACTTCACCCGCCTGTGTGCGTGCATGTCAACGTACAGAGGAACCTCTTGAGTTCAACAGCAGCTCCAACGTCGCCTGAGTAGGATTTCAAAAGAAATGCTCCCAACGGAAATCATGCAAACACGGTAATCACTTCCAGGTTGAACAATACAGCCGGTTAACAATACAGGCAATGCTCTATTGTGGTATATTCCTGACTCTACGAGTTCAACAGCAGCTCCAACGTCACCTGAGTCGGATTTCAAAAGAAAGGCTCCCAACGGAAATCATGCAAACACCGGTAATCACTTCCAGGTTGAACAATACAGCCGGTTAACAATACAGGCAATGCTCTATTGTGGTATATTCCTGACTCTAACATTTTAATGTCACGTCGCAAACTGTGAACCGGGAAGTGAGTATCCAGATGGTGCCTAAATCACGGCGAAAAAAACTTTTTCATGTTTGACATTAACCAAATATGAAATTAAATGCATTTCATTTGTTGAAAGTAAACAACGAATTCCCACAAAGCAAGGCGAAATATTTGAGAAATTTTCATACAGGGTTTTTCTTCAAATGTCTTTCTTTTCCAAATGAAGGCTGACGCTGCTGCTCGCCACTTGCTCGCCACTTGAGCATCACCCCAAAAAAACAAAACAAAAAAAAATTTTCAGCGCATTGACAAGCAGCTACATGAGTGAGTTCAAGCACAATGTCAACCCCATACCAAATATGAAATTAAATATGCATTTCAATTGTTGAAAGTAAACAACGAATTCCCACAAAGCAAGGCGAAATATTTGAGAAATTTTCATACAGGGTTTTTCTTCAAATGTCTTTCTTTTCCAAATGAAGGCTGACGCTGCTGCTCGCCACTTTAGCATCACCCCAAAAAAACAAAACAAAAAAAAAATGTTCAGCGCATTGACAAGCGGCTACATGAGTGAGTTCAAGCACAATGTCAACCCCATGATGATCACACTCACATAACACAAACAAATAAAATGCAGGGGAATGCTTAAATGAAAAGGAGTGCGTACGTGGGTCAAGTAGAGTGGGCTCAACAGACACTTATGCAACATTGATTGACCTGCATATCGTGTGCTTGCACATGGACACGCACGCTCGGCACTTGCAACTGGAAATGCATTCGGACGCTAATAAATGCATGCCCACACACTCTCACTGTGCGCACACACAAACGCACAAACCCTGCATTGGAGTAGTCTTGTGCTTTTTGTAAAAAGAAGCATATAAGTGTGAAAGGCCAGCTGAGTGAATGAAGGGGGGGTTGAAATTGCTTATTGATGGAAGGCAGGTAGGTGGCTCCGTTGCCAAAACAAGCGGTCAGCGGGGGAAAGATGTGTGGCAGTGCAGCTGCGCCATCTAGTGAGCAAAAGAGGTGATGCGGTCTTTCCAGTAACAAGATTCAACTGAGATGGAAAATGTGCTGGGCAGCACGGTGGAATATTGGTTCGCACATCTACTGTACCTTACAGGGTTGAGGTTTGGGGCAACGACTAATAATTTTGAGTATGTTATCCGTCTTGTGGAATTGTGATTCAAATAAAGAACTGAATGATGACCAGACTGGTCGTAAATCATTGAACAGTCAATTCTGCTTAAAAAGACAAGCAGAAATATTGTGTGAAAAAAAAAAAATAAAATAAAATACAGCAATGGTCAAAGCAATGATGCACACCAGTGCAAAAGGTTTGTTTAGAATGTCTCTCTGAATGTCAGCGTGAATTCTTGTCAGTGTTTATTGGCCCTCTATCGATGTGTGCCCGGCAAGTGAAAGCCCAGGATGTATCTGACTCTCGCGCAAAATCAGCTGGTGATAGATTCCAGCCCACCTGGAAACCTGCTGGCCACCAGAGGAAGACCAAAAAAAAAAAAAAAAGTGGACAAAGTAGTGACATTCACGACTCACCGGGTAGGAATCGAACAAAACGAGGCATGAAGTGGAAGCGCTGGCATCCGCCAACATTCTCCCAATTTGGGCCTGGAGACGAGATTGCAACAAAAAAAAAAAAAAAAAAAAAAAAAAAATGTGCGATTAGAAAGCAATCATTAAAAAACTTTATCGAGAAGGATTTTGAGTTTTGATAGCAATTTGGGGGAGCTTTTACACATTGTGGCATGGTTTTAGGTCTGGGCGATTCATCAATTGTTTTTTATTTTGTTTTTAATTGGTCAAGATGACTTTTTTTTTTTTTAAACAGTTTTTGGGTGGGGCATTTAAAAATGGTCACTATTGTGAATTGAGCAATCTGGTTGATATATTGGGATCTTTTCTGACCCCTGGAGACTGGTCAAAGACAGCAAGACATTGTCAACGCTTAAGATTCCTCAAGAAAAAAAATCTGTATTGCTTTGAAGGTTCTTCAAAAAAAAACATGCAGGGCGATAAACTGGTTCAAAGCTTGTTTGGTATTAGGAGTAAAGCAAATCCCGGAAGGTCAAAAAATAAATACATTTTGACCACCTATGTCATTGTCACTTTTGAAGAGGTAGAGTAAAAAATGCATTAAAAAATATGATGTTATTTTTACGGCCATTTGGGCCAATCTTAAGTGTTGCTTCGCATAATTCAGCTCTTGGAACGCAGCCTGGGAAGCATGGAGCAACTTCCTGATCTTGAGGCCGAACTCCAAGATACCTGCGAGGTTCCAGTCGTACAGCTCCAGAATGTCCCGGAAAAGGAAGGAGGCGAACAGCTCCAGGCCTTGGACGCAGTAGTTCTGCAGACGAGAAAACCAGCATGAGCGTGAAACACTCGGCGTAGGCGCACAATGAAGGCCGCCTTTTATGCCAGCCAACGCGATGTTCCAACTTTTATCGCGTAAGCCACCTTATCGACGCCATCATCCCTCTCGCATCTTCTAAAAGGATTAGCACCTCGGCTCAGGAGGCGCCGAGGTGTGAGAGGAGACGCGTGGCTCAGCGGCTCAGACACTCCAGATAAAAACAAAACAAAACCAAAAAAAAAAAAACCGACGAGATAAAAAAAAAGAGCTTGCACTGACCTCGGGCGCCATCTCCTCTATGAAGTGGATGGTGTAATCTATGTTGAAGCGGATCACCCGGCACAATGGAATCTGGGATGATGAACGGAGCAGAGGAGGCCGTGAAGAAAAGGACGCGCTGACTCATTAGCGCCGCACGAGGCCGAGGTGACGGCTTTGCGAAGGGAACTCATTAAAAAGCTCGACTTTGGCAAAGCGCCGCGCGCGACCCGGGGACGCTGTGGAACGTCTCACGCTCACACTCGACATTTCAACACCTCAAATATCACTAAACAGATAAGCCTGACCGATCCCCGTGGCTTTAATCTTCCCGTTACACCCGCTTTTCCTGTCCGAGCGGGGGCACTTTGAGAGATTAACCTGCGAGACACATCCAAGGCGCTAACCAGCAGCGGGGCGAATAACGCCGCTGCTCCGAGCTTTTTAATCCCCCGAGCTGCCACGAAGCGTTTAACCCGGGTTTTAAAAGGCGAAATGCCTGAAATGATCCAGCTGAAATCGCGGCTAATGCTCAGGACACCCCTGCTGCGAGAAATATGCACCCAAAAGGTTGAACATTCAAATTGGCAGGAAACCGCGGCAGGTGATGAACTTCTGCGTCACCTGGTTATACTCAGGATGACCTCGCTCGGCTCGGACTGACCTTTTCACTGTTCAAAAAGAAGAACATTATACTTTTTTAAGGAACAAATAAATGTCAAAGGAAAAAAAGCGACTTCATGAATGGATGTATGACATCATAGGAATGGACCATGTGGCCCACGGACCATATGTTGCACATCCCTGTTCGACACTGTTCGCCCACCTATTCACATTTATATTTTTTGAGTTCCCTCACATGCCACAAAACGACATCAAACCTCTCACTTATAGAAAAAGCAGGGCACATTCATGACCCAAACCCCAAAAAAAAAAAAAAATTCTGTGAACAGTTGAATTTGTGACTCTGCAGGGCAGCACATCTTGGCGACAAGGAACTATGTTGAAGTGACTGCTTGACGAGTGGTGTACTGTAAATTGGGTCGCAGCTGAGTTTCGTCTCGTTTGGGATCTATTTACAGTTTAAACGATTAATACAAGAAATGATAAAGCATTACGCAAATTATTTGTGGTCTCTCATGCATGTGTTAGCAGAAGTTGTAATAGCTCGGCTGAAGTTAGCATGAAGAAGAGTACACGGAGATTCTACGGTGCCGTGGTGACGGGTGCGCTTACACTGGTGAGACGAGTGTGGGAGAAAACGGAGAAGCCCTCAAATAGATACTCGTGGTCGTCGTAGTCGATCACAGTGGGACGGTCCGTCTGGAACGCGAGCGCAGGGGCAAGGACACAGAAAGAGCAAAATTCACGCAACAAACATCACACAAGTCTCGATCATGTCAATGCTCGGCGGGCTGGCAAATGTGGGTGTTTTGACATCGAGTTGATACCAGGAAGTTGGTGGGCGGAGACACGGTTATCCGGTAGTGGAACAACTTTCCAGCGTTGTTGTTGAGCCCCCGACATGATTCGACAGGCTGGAAAACACAAAATCCCCAACGTTCAAGCCGACCAAAATCACAAGCGAGTAAGGCAATACAAAACTGAATAAAATCAACCGTTGTTTTTTTTTTTGTTTGTTTTTTTTCCTTTGGCAAATAGTCCTTGAAAATCACGAGGTCAATTGTGACTTGTGCTAGGCTGCTACATCAGTCACTCTGTGAGTTCAAAGTGTATCCATTTTAGAAACATCCTGCACCTCATGGAGGAATTGTATTTTTTTTGCCAACCACTAGAGGGAGCCAAAACACTGACAATCACTGCACTATTTCATTTTTTTTTTTTGAAAACATCCTGCACCTCATAGATCAATTGTAATTTTTGGCCAACCACTAGAGGGAGCCACAACACTTTGACAATCACTGCACTATTTAATTTTTTTTTTTGTTTTGTCTTGTTTTTGCTGAGGCACGAAAGACCATAATGAAGATGCTATGATGAGCCACACTGAAGATGGCATAATGGGGAAAGGGAGGGGGAGTGGAGGGGGGTGTTCCTTGCACCTCTTCCCCTGGGTAGATGCTGTGACGAATGCCGGTGCGTCGGGCCTTGGCGCTGCACTTGCACAGGGGGCCATCGTTCATCTGGACGAAGGCAAAACGTTCGGTAGATCAGATGCGCACCGAAATGCCAAAGGGACAGAACTGAGGGGGAGGACGAGGACGTGGACGAGCCCACCTGTCCCGGGTCGTTGTACCACAGCTCCTCGTGAAGTCGATCCGGATGCGCTTTCTTCCTCTTGATTTCGGCAATGACGTCAAACAACTCCGAGTCGGAGCTGCTAGAGCAAGAACTTCCCTCTTCGTCCGACTCGCACTCCGACTCGCTGCTGCTGTCGCCTGAAATGCGCAAGTTCAAGTTAACATTGGAGGGGGGGGGGACAAAACAAAACAAAATAAAAACATGATGCCGCTGTATTGTAAAATCTAAATATAAAACACAAAAGTGAACATGTGAAGAAAGAAACTGGTTCAATAAAATGTAATTTAGCCAAGTCACAAACTCGTACATCTATTTGTGTGTTGATGGGTGCCATTAATTAAGGGGTGTGGTCAAGTGAGTGACATCAATAACTGTGGTTCTGTTAATTATACCTTCTGGCAGGGGCGTTTAATTGTACTGCCTGTTGCTATAAATCACTGGCAAAGACAGATGAACGCAGATACATAATTTGTATGAAATTATAATTTTAGGGCCAATTTTCCATGGGATATTCGTGCTTGGCAATCACTAGTTTATTCGATAGTAACCATACCGGGATCCTCGTCCAGTTTGGTCTGCGGCGGCTCCCATTTGGGTCGAGACTCCTTGGCTCTCGCCTGCCGCTTTCCCAGCTCCTCTTCAAAGCGCTCATAGAGTTCCCGCAGTTTACTCGTGCCGACAACAGTCGAATCTCCCTGCCAGGGGAAAGAAAACAAGTGCATGAAGTCAAAGCCACAGAGACGAGCGGAATTGTCACACTTTGAGTAAATACCACTTGATCCATGGGGTCGTTGGAGTAGAAGCTCTCAGCGTGGGTGCAACGGATCCAGGCGGGCTTCAGCAAATCATCATCCTCTGCCTCATCCTCGCCTCGGTCCTTGTCCCGCTCGGCTTCTCCTGGCTCTCTCTCGCCACCGCTGGCGCACTCCTCGGAATCTCTGCCGCGGCCGAAGGATTGGCCGCGGTCTCGGCTTGGGGCCGACGAGGACTCGGATCGGCGGTCCCGCTCCTCCTCCCAGCGACTGCGCTTCCTGTTTCTGCTGGTTGAGCGACTGTGGAGGGGGGATGACGTTCAATACGAGGTCGAGACATCGACAGTAAATACGGATATACAATTGATGACAAGTCCAGCATATCCTGCATACCTGCGAGGCCTCTTTCGGTAGTGTCGGTCAGGTGACGGGGATTTTCGACTCTCGCGGTGGCGGTAGCGGTCCCTATGCGCACACAAAAATCAAGAAATTGAGAAACTTCAAGCAAGAGTTACAACCTCTGAGGGTTTGTTTTTGATCCTTCAACCTGATTTTTATGACAAAGAATGTGTAGCTTTACTTGATTTTAGTTTTATGAAACCACTTCATTCAAAATATGTGGAATGAACAATTGTCAGTGAATACATTGATTACACGGAGAAAAAATTTGTTTTTAAACTGTATTTCTTTTTTTAAATGGGCCAATTGGACCCAGAAAATGGCAGAAGGGCTCAAATTTAAACAACTAACATTTTTTAAACCCTAGAAATTAACATGAAGCACAACGTGCATTTAAGCCTTAAGTTTCGTTTACCTGCTGCTATCGCGGCTCCGACGTGAGCTGCCAGGGGACCGTCCTCTGTCATACTCGGATCTGTACCTGCAGCCCTCAATCCGGCCGTGCCTGTCCGGGCTCCTGCCGCGGTCCTTGCGCTCGCCAGGAATGTCCAGACGGTGCCTGTCGCCACGGCCACCATAGCCCCGCTTCCGGTAATCATCACGGTGATATTCTCGCTCGGGGGACCGCCTGCCGATAGGACTGGACTTCTCGTACCTGTACACTCCCCTGTGGTGGAAGCTCTGCTCCGGTTTGAATGGGCCAGGGCTCTGGGTGTGTTCCGGTTTGAAGGGAGGGGGAGGGAAAGGGGGGTGGGGAGGATGGGGGTATCCCATGTGGTATG
>NW_017804844.1:725365-732232 GCF_001891065.2 Hippocampus comes
GGGTACAACAGGCAAAGGCGGTGGGGGCCTCAGTCTGGGGGCTCTGTAGTTTTGCCCGCAGGGCACTGCTCCCCTGGGAACCCCACAGTCTTGATGGAAAGACATATCTGTCAGGTGGGGGGGGAAAAAAAAGTGGTCGGAATATTATACGCATTAAACAACAACAACGTAACAAATGTCACGCAACACAGCAGTGGATCTTTTCACTGTGTTTGTACAAAGTTATTTTTAGCCTCAATAGTTCGACAAACACGTTGGAGAGAAGGACAGCAGCACACAAATTATGAAGCATAACGTGATTTTTATACAACCACCATGAAGATGCCAAAAACACAGAAACAGTCCGGCGTATCAATAATTAAATGACAATCAAAAGAGAAATGCAGACATAACGTTAAAGCGGCGAGGGAAGAACTAGCCCCGAACATCATCGGTATGTTAGCGACCCAACATATTAGCAAGCTCGCCGCACCACCAGGCAAGAATACCTGAAATACGTTACCTTAACATTTAAATACTGAACAGTTCGGAATCCACCTCACCAAAGTCTTTTCGTAAAGCGTATAAATTAAAAAATGTGGACAGGGTGAAAGTGAACAGGTTATCACAAATGTCTGGTAAAACGAGGCTTTCCGTGTTTCCAGTCGGAATGTTCATGATAAAACGCATAGCTGGACCAATCAAAGGGCTCTCTTTCAGTGATTGGCCAATGACAAGGCGTTGTGAGGTTTTACTTCCTGTTTGCCTGCGCGCGTCTGTCATGGACATGGTCACACACAAAAACACACAAAAACATACTCACACACAACACACACATTATATATAGGTGAGTCCATTGGGTCACCACGGTCTTTAGTCATTTTAATCATTTAATGAGTGCAGGAACGAGTCATTTTTGATATCGACACTTCGATCGACGGACAAAATATTGGGTACACAATGCACATCTTGAGGAGCTACTGTATAAAATACTCATCTGAGTTGACGATAACAATATTCATTCCTTATGAAACTATCATGGCTGTGCTGCTTTAACATTCGTCTAATGTTTGCAGTGATGTACGACTACACAACTGCGTACATTAAAGAAAATAAGCAAAACATACGGGTGTAGTTTCACTCGGTAGCCTCTAGAGGGTAGCAGAAGAACATTTATCACGCTGCATTGTTGAAGCTGCGTTACTATGGCAACTTCCATGGGTTGCACAAAGACGCATCCAGGGAGGATGAAATACACCGTCGAGTTCATTGACTACTTCGGACTCGAAGTTTTGTGCATTCTTTAAGAACTCGGGGAGGGTTTCTAGCAGCGGAAATCCATGACACTCACCGCACTCCTTACTGATCCATCTCGTCAGACGATGCTATGACTTTCCACCTCGTGGCACAGAAAAAAATGTAAATACTTTTGATGTATTCAGACCGCAATCAATCTCATGGATATTTTTGGGAGTGTTGTTGTATAATCTGTTTTTATTGGTTAGCTAATTCATCCATGTATGGAAACCTCCTCATTCAGGTGCCAGGTGAACTGGAGGCTTAGCTGACTTTGGTTGAGAAGTGGACTGCTCCCCAGTATGTCCATTGGTTGTTTGGAATTGAAATGTGCGTACTTGTTGTTTGGAATCCAAGTATTAATGTGTGACTGTGATGGCTGGGCGTTCATATTCTCCACCATCCTGCAGCCTGACTCATCTCTTCCCTTATAACAGGCAAACAAAAAAAAAAAAAGGAAGGAAATTAGTTTTGCAGCTCCTTTTTTGAGCATGCAAAAACGCACAGTCCAAGGGAGTCACAAACGGTTCTTTTCATCCAGTTGCTCTCTGATAATGTTTTCTGTCCTCGCGCAAAATGATTGCCTTGATCCCAGGAGCATTGATGACGAATCAGATATTCTCCCAGAAGAAGTTTCTTCTTCAGAAGCGAGCAAACTTTTTCGCTGAAGGGCCACATTTTATTTATGAAAACAAACAGATGGGCCAGCGCGTTAGTCGATGAACTGACAATCAAATCTGTTCATCTATCTTTAATTGCGCTTATCCTGTTCAGAGACACGGGGAGCTGTAATATATTGATAAATTATTGCTCTCTCATTTTTCATTGCATTATGTCTAATTCATGTCATTGCTGGTAATTAACACATTGCCTAATAAACTACACATCAAATGTTAAATATGCCGTGTATGCCTTGTCATCTTGTGCCAGTATATTGACCTTGATGCCTTTGTGCAGTAACTCAAAATCCCTGGCGCCTGGCAACATATTCCTCATATGGTCACTGACGATGCACTCAGTTGGACTGCTGAGCAAAGGGAATGAATTTCACCAAAAGGAAAAAAAAAAGAAACAAGCGGTCAAGGAGCTTGCTGTGAGATGATTCTCTGCAGCCCAAAACTATTGCCTTTAAAAAAATTTGAATTCTTCGGTTTGAAGGTTGCCAAGCACTGAGAGAAGTGCAATTGCTCATCCTCTCATGTGTATTATCTCCAGAATTACTATGGAAACCAAATTGTCTTATTAGACGCGCACGTGTGTCCGCCATGCTCCCAAAAGTGCGCACTTCACACACCTTCGTTTACTTTTGACGCATAATCACGATCGAGCATTTAGCCCAGAAGGCATTTGATCACCACACCCCCGTCTGACCCCGTCAAAAAAAAAAAAAGAGTCACAATAATTAATTTGGATTTCCAAAATGGGTCTATTTATGATTGACATGTCTGCCAAAATTTGTGTCCGTTGCTGGAACTGGTATTGACTGCTAATTAAAAAAAAAACAAAACTTGTGTTTATGACAATAGCTAAAAAAACAAAAACAGATGTTTTTTGTTGTTAGTTTTTGATCACTCGCAGTGAAAGCGGGAACAAGCTGTGCTGCCTCTGCGAGTGCAGCGTGACAACGTTGTGTTTTCAGGGATGAGAAGTGAAGACTTTAAGTGAACCGAACATCTTCGGTGGAAGAACAATCACGGGGTGGAGTGGGTGGGGGGCACCGAGGCTCTTCTGTCTGAAAGCTCTCATTAGAAATGAGAATTTCATGTTATTTGTCTTGTTCCACCGATGAAACCGTCGGAGTGAAACAACCCCCAAACTGCATTCGTGAATCAATTTTTCGACATGCTTGGCCTCAATGATGAAAAGGGGGGGAGGTTGTTTTTGTCTCCATGCGATTTGATTGAGAGGAAAAGGCAGCTTTCAGCATATTCACTGGCCACAACCGCAAATAGTTGATCGTATTCGGTGGGGTCACTTTAAAAACACAATTGACTGTTTTTTGTCTCTCCATTGGAATCGCAGTAAATGAGCTTTTAATGTTCTAGCAAATTTTCACCTTGTTTTTAAAAATTTATTTATTTTTTTGGTCACTCAGCAACCGCCGCCGAAGCGCCGAGTGAAGAAGGTTAATCAAGCCGCGCCTCGCATACACACCGACTCATATTCACCACTTTGCACTTATTTGTCGGATGATTCGGCAGAGTTGACGAACCCGTTTATTTCCCGCAAGCTCGCATCACATTCGCCGGCATGAACGGCCACTTAAAAGGCTGCGACGCGCTCGTTAGGGCGCAACTCGTGATGTCGCAAAGTCGCGCGCGACCACTGCGAGGGAAGAAAGAACATTGAGGGACAAACTCGCTTTCAAACAACATCTTTCAAACAAATATATCTTTGGACGAACGTCAGTGACTTTGTTGTGGACATGTGACATGCTTGACAACTTTTCTTCCAATCGACCTCCCCCCGTGCCGCTCCATTCAAAAGAATACGTCCATGAAGCAAAGCAAACATGTGACATTAGGGATTTTCCTTTACAGGCTCATGGGAGGGAGGGGTGTGGGGGGGTGCGGGGGTCATGTGCAAGTTAACCGGGTTTTTCTTTTTTTTTCCCCCCTCTGCAACAAGACACAGTGTATGCACGCACAGGTGCACAATCAACCATTCATCTATTTATGTATGGATCTATTTGCATGCTCCAGCCCTTATGAAAGCTCGTAATTGTTCCTGCATAACACTCACTCCTGTGGCGCCGACATCGCGCATGCATGAATGTCAATGTGCGCAGCGGTCATGATGATGACTTGAAATTTCTGTCTCTAAAAAGGAGACCAAGAGCAATCATTTCAAATTTTTTTGTCACCTGTAACCTGTACAACTCAACTGCACACAAAAAAAAAAAAAAAAAAAAAAAAAGGAGAAAACGCGATTGCACAAAATGCGCTCACGTTCGAAACACAGCGACATCTCCGGTGGTCAGAGGGTGTGCACACTTATGCAACCACATTGATTCAATTGTTTTACTTGTTTTTTTTTTACTTTGCTTCGTGTGTGTGTACATACATATTTTTTTTACTTCAGTTGTACAAGTTACACGTCACATGATGGTGAGGTTTTTTTTTTGTTTTTGTTTTTTTTTTTTTTTTTTATGAACATCTTGTGCCAGCCTGAAATCCACAAGCTGTAGCACTTCCACAGATTGCAACTAACTCTCGTTTGTTTGTTTTTTTTTTCCTACGGCATAACTCAATTGAAAGGAGTGAATCTTAAGTCATTTTAGACAACGGCTCATTGGACCTCCTCGGTGCTTGTCTTTTGTCCTGTTTTCCCTCTCGGCCGTCATGAACGACGTTGAGAAACCCGCGAGGTCGTCCAAATACAACAGGCAGCAAAACTTTTGACTGAAGAACTCGTCCTTCGAGGCAGTTTTGTCGAGCCGCTGCAGGGAGGGAGATTCATCCCCCGCGCGGCCTTGAATTGCATTCTCAAGAGCCCGAAAGTCTTTTGTTCGGACTCGGAAAAAATCTTCACTTTGGCATGCCGGAGATTTACAGGGAGCGGCGATGTGCTCGCCTGCATCTTCTTTTCCATTTTCATCATTGCTGAGCAACAATATTTCTTTCTTCCCTCAATCTTTTCATTCATTAACATCCTCCCCTTTTCTGGCCTGACTCACATCTCCGCCGCCAGCCAATGGGAAAGATGGACAGTGAGAGCAGTGGGGGGGGGGGGGGGGGGGGAAAAAAAAAGGGGGGGTGAGGAAGTATAACAGTGGTAAGTGGGAGGATCGCACTCACCATCTCCAGGTTTGCCCACCCTGCACTCGCTCGCCGAGCTCATTCTGACTCTGCTCTGGCCACTCCTGCTCCCCCTAGTGAGGACCAACCTGAGAGGAGATCGTTCGATGCGCCCCTGAACGTGAAGTGGCCCTTTTGAAAATGGGGCAGCGAGAGAACGAAGGTTTTTAGGAGGGAAGAAGGAGAAAGAAGAATCATGAACGCCACGGGGCAGGAGGGACTGATCCCGGGCGAGCGCAACCGGAGCCAAGCGTCACTCACCGCAAACGACGCGCAGGCACCCGAGCGGGAGTCCTCGGAGGGGTGCTATGAGCAGCTGCTGATCTCCACCGAGGTCTTCTTGACCCTGGGCATCATCAGCCTGCTGGAGAACATCCTGGTGGTGGTGGCCATCGTCAAGAACAAGAACCTGCACTCGCCCATGTACTTCTTCATCTGCAGCCTGGCCGTGGCCGACATGCTGGTGAGCGCCTCCAACGCGTCGGAGACCATCGTCATCGCGCTGATCAACGCCGGCAAGCTGAACATCCCGGCGCGGCTCGTCAAGAACATGGACAACGTCTTTGACTCCATGATCTGCAGCTCGCTGCTGGCGTCCATCTGCAGCCTGCTGGCCATCGCCATCGACCGTTACATCACCATCTTCTACGCGCTGCGCTACCACAACATCGTCACGCTGAGGAGGGCCACCCTGGTCATCGGCGGCATCTGGGCCGGCTGCATCGCGTCGGGCGTCCTCTTCATCGTCTACTCGGAGAGCACCACCGTGCTCATCTGCCTGATCAGCATGTTCTTCACCATGCTGGTGCTGATGGCCTCGCTGTACGTGCACATGTTCCTGCTGGCGCGCCTGCACATGAAGCGCATCGCCGCGCTGCCGGGCCGCGCGCCGGTCCAGCAGCGCGCCAACATGAAGGGCGCCATCACGCTCACCATCCTGCTGGGCGTCTTTGTGGTGTGCTGGGCGCCCTTCTTCCTGCACCTCATCCTCATGATCAGCTGCCCGCGCAACCCCTACTGCACCTGCTTCATGTCGCACTTCAACATGTACCTCATCCTCATCATGTGCAATTCCGTCATCGACCCCATCATCTACGCCTTCAGGAGCCAGGAGATGAGGAAAACCTTCAAGGAGATCTTCTGCTGCATGCATGCCCTCGCGTGCGTGTGAACGCGCGAGTGGGGTCGATGGGCCGACGGCCTCCACGCTGCAAAATCCGGGACGGACTTTCACTGAGAAAGTTTCAGCCTCACTTTTAAAAAAATGATGTTCGAAATATACATTGTGTCCCAATACTTTTACCCGGAGAGTGGAGCCGGAACATTCAACAATTCCAGCATCTGATTCCAGGCAGCGTGTGGGAAGAAACTCGGACATCCCCGAAGGGCTGCCGAGACTTGATGTGTCCTCTGCTGTTGCGGTAGCACTTGTTATGCGCCCTCGCCGCTGCTCCAAAAAAGACGGGAACATGCTCTCGGGGGTAATCATGAGGCGAGAGAGCACAACAAACGAGAGATTGTTGCACTCATACAAAGTTCTTGTGAAGTACAATCACGACTTGAGCCAAATAGCTGAATGAGCCTAACGAGTCAAAACTCTTTGACGTTTCACAATCTTTTGTCCACTCGAAGCACCCGCTCCAGGTTGGCGAATTTGATGGGTTCCGGGACCCCTGACAGGGAATATGTTTTATCAAGGTCCTCTCATGATGTAAATGCCAACTGAACACAAACGCTGTGCCGACACTTAAATGCTATAGGACTTCAAAAAAAAAAATATATATATATATATATA
>NW_017804844.1:732261-754579 GCF_001891065.2 Hippocampus comes
AATTTGTGAGTTCTTTACTTGGAATTTTTTTTAAATTAAAAAAATTTTAAATTAAAAAAAAAATATATATATATATAGATTTTTTTTTTATATTATAAAAAATCCAAGAACTCACAAATTCTTTTTTTAGGAAAAAAAGTGTGTATATATTTCTATTTTTTTTCTTTCAAAAACTTCCGAATGTCACCATAATGAATTCATTTTTTAGAAAAAAAAATCTATATTTATTTATTTATTTATTTTATCAATCAAAAAACTAATGTAAAAAAAAAAAACGTGATGTTAAAAAAAAAAAAAGACAAGTTCCAACATCATGAGAATCGAGTTGTATTTTCCCAAGATAAAGTCACAAGTTGTTTCGTAAGGAAAAGTCACGTGTTAACGAGTGACTTTCAAAAGGACAACTTTGGCTCTGTTACACATACCTCTGCTCTGGAGGAAAAGTAGGACTCGTGACTCGGAAGAATATGCCTTTCTGATCTGAAAAATTAATAAACAAAGAGGACAATATTGAACAAAAACAGAAAAAAAACCCTACTCCTTGGCTTCTAAAAAAAAAAAATACACATGGGACTTTATTCCTGTAATAATGCACCTTTTGCTCTTTCAAAAAAGAAAAAAAAATTCAGAAAATAAAAAGGCTTTAAAATGACATCATCGTGCTGACTTTTAACAGTAACTGTGAAAAACTCGTAATTGTGTCGATTCCGTGCCATGTCATGCCCCGTGTGGCGCTAACCTAGCATTAGCTGTCCGTCCATCTGAACGGTCGTTATGTTTCCAATCTGCCGCGCTTCGCCGGCTCCGTGCGAGTGTCGATAACAAATCGACCGTCCTTGTCCGATCGCATCTGTTGATCATCGTGTGAAACTTGAGATCCTCTGACATAACCCAGCCGGACAAATCATTTGACGCCTGGTGGGAGTCGAGCGTGTCACAAGTTGCTTCTTGTATCTTGACCTCAACGGAGTCTAAGCATGTCGTAAAAACGGATTCTTATTTGGTGTTCTGTTGCTAAATGTGAAGTCAAGCTGCTCTGCGTCATGTGAGCCACCGCTGGAAAGATGAATAAAACATCACCGGGGTCTTGAATTGTTCTTTGAGTCTGCTTCATTTTGGGTAAAAATTGTTAATGGATTTCTACAAATGTATTTCATGCATTCATACATAAGGGCAGTCATTCTCCTTGATGAAGATGAAGCAAAAAGCAACAAGCGCAGCGCACAATAAATCAAATCCCGCTCAAGTATCACTCAGATCTTTTCTATTGACATTAATTTCACTTGTTTTCAAAGCCGCATGTGCGACGAACGAACGTCGATCCAGGCCCCGTTCAGGCTTCATAATTTGATTTCGAACTAAAGGAAGCACAGGAGGAGACATTTTCATTTTTTTTCTCATTACAACAAGAAAATGTCATTTTAGATATTCCGTTCTTCCGATTTTGATTTTTGTCTTGGACTGCACGCGTATGCTCAGTCAATCAATAACCAATCAATCAAGTGAATTCAAGCAGTTACATCACTGAAGCCCATCGATGACATCAACGATGGGCGAATGAATGCGCGAAGAGAACAGTCGGTGCATTCCAATTGAAACTACTAAACTGATTGACTGTAGGCAAACATTTATTAAAATTCATATCGAGAATGATCCAAATCGGATTGTTACTGTCCCCAAAGACAACGAACATACTTGGAGGCAAAAGTAAATTTTTTGGGGAGAATCTGATCATAAAAACACTTTGAATTAAACACGGGATGACTCTCGCTGCAGGCTCGCCAACACTTTGGTTTCCACGGCAACAGAGGAAAGCGGAAACATCCAGCGGGCGGGAAACCAGAGAACCATTCAGGGAGGAAATGCGCAATACAAAAAAATATTGATCATGGCAGATGGCACATTTAATTAACGACGGGAATTTGTCAACATCTGGACTTTATTTTTTTTTTCTATTGTTTGCTTGTGGCCCAAAGCAAAGTTTGTTGAATAGACTTTTAATTAACATATTGACGAGTTTTAGGGAGCTCGGGAGGGTGTGGGGGTGGTTCGTCGCTGAGATGTGAAGTGAATCAGTCAGTCGGAATCTCGAAACGTTGGCAAATCAAGCTGGATTTGAAATTGAGCATGCACACACACACACACACACACACACACACACACACACACACACACACACACACACACGCACACACACACACACGCAATTAAAGTTTACGGCTCGGCGGTCGTGTTGTTTCCATGCCCATAAGCTGGCCGAACCAATGAAATGCTAATGCATGTGAGCGGGGCCTTTTTATAAATGCAGTAAATGGCTCCGTGCTTCCGGTGCAGCTGTGACGTGCCGGGCTAAGTGGCGCTGAGAGGCTCATGCCCGCCGCGCTCCCGGTGTTTAGCGGCCCGTCGCTCCCATTTCAGGGAAGAAAAAAAAATGCAGAGAACCAGACCACACACACTTGCACTTCGTCACCTGAAAATTGTGCATAACAAACACAAAGTGGGGCGATAGCTCACTTGAGATGCTTCGGGATTTCTTCAGGTGGTTTTTAGCACGCCAGACTTGGCTTAAAACAAGTGTTGCTCTGACCGAAATATGACTCGGAATCATAATTAGGACCAGAATCAACATCAGGATCAGAACCAGAATCTTCATCAGAACTGGCATAGTGGTGAGAACCTGAATGTGAAGCAGAACCACAAGAGAAACTGGCCCAGGACCATCATCAGGATTTGAATGACATCCAAAGAAATGAGTTCCGGGTTTGTCACCCTCCACAAGGGGGCAGTATTTCCTACATCAACACCATGTCAGCTTCACTGCACGGACATTGAAAGTCAGGATCCCCCCCGCAAACTGGAAACTTTGAAAACTTCATAAAAGTGAAAGCGAAAGTGCAGGTTGGCCATCAAGAAAGCACAATTTTATGCACTCGGAAATATTTCCTAATGCGTATGTTAAAAACGAAGCGTTGGAGGATTTTAAGTGAAGTCACGTTCCAGGAAGCTTGAGTGCATCTTAAGAGCCACCGCTTGTTCATTTGAAATGTCAGCGTTCAGGAACGCGCCACTAAAAGGCTCCTTAATCAACCCTCCCGTTTTCTACCGCGCTTCTCCTCATCGGAATTGCGGCGAGGATGGAGCCGATCCCTCGTGAATTTGGGTACACCCTTGGACTGGTCGCCAGTCAATCACCGGGCACGTATAAATAAACAAATATGGACAATTTCGAGTTTTTTTAATTAACCTGTGCTATTAGTATCTTAGGCACCTAAACCGACAACAAATATGCTCACCGTGTTGGAAGAACATGAAAATAAAATGTGGAGGGGGGCGCTGCTCAGTGTACACACCGCACAAGCATAGAGGCCTGATGAGCATCATCATCATCATCATCATCATCATCTTCATAATTCATCCGAATCCGATCATTAAGCGCATGTGTGCTCGGTCCGTGCGTGTATAATTCAATTTCGACGTTGTCGGTCAGCGCATGCGCTCCTTCTGCTTTATTGGGTGTCCAACCTGCTGAGTTGCTATGGAAACGTACAAGAGCGCTGCATGAAAGGACAAGGATTTCTCTCTCAAAAGAAGTCATGACTGCAATTTTTTTTGTGTGTGTGTGTGTGTGTGTGTGTGTGTGTGTGTGTGTGTGTGGTTTTTGTCTGCAATGTTTTTTTCTTAAGAAATATTATTCCACTGGTGTGTACAACAATGGATAAATAACAGCTCATTGTAAGAAGGTTCCAAAGAGCTCATGGCCTTGCGGTCGACTACCAAGACCTTTCTGATCACAACCTGCAGTGGGACATCTACACCAATGTTGTAATCGTTCATGAAAACTAATCATATTAATGGAATAAGGTATTTAAAAAATGAAACTGCTTTAAAACGGGTTGTGTGCTCACACTCACATCGAGCAGGGTAATTGTCGGGAAATTTGGTTCCTCGAGAGCCATATCCTGCCTGTTTTGGATCCCTTCCTATTCTAACACACCCAATTCAATTGTTCATGATCGTTTCAGGCCTCCATTAACCTGCCACGGATATATTTGAAATGAGGAAGTAAACCCAGAGAAAACCCAAACAGGAACGAGGAGAACATGCAAACTCCACACAGGAAGGCCGGAGCCGGAATCGAAGCGTTTACCTCTGTACTGTGAGGCGGGCGTGTTAACCAGTCGATCCCTGTGCCAACTTCACCGTGAGATTTGTCAACATTCAGTTGAAGGTTGACAGAAGAAGCGCTGTGGCGCCCTCTCTTGTTCGAAAAGCAAAACTGCGTCCTGCGTCGCGCTGACGTCAGCAGCAAGCGTACGCCACACTTCGCAACACGTATTGAGAGCGCACTTTGAAAGTGTAAGAGTCGTAATCAACCTAATAATAAATCCTCATCATTATAACCGTAATAATAATGGTAATAAACAGAATAAATGCAATAACAATAATAGTACCAACTAAATAAAATAATGAATCAATACATTGTGACATTAGTGTGAAACATAAGCCATGTTACGTAAAAGTTCGTGTTCTGAACAATTTTGGATTCAAATGAGACATATGTTCATGAACATTGCAAGACAAGACATGAGAGAACAACTTTCTGTCACCTTTCATGCTTCCCCTTTGCACTTTCTCACGCTTGTAGCTCTTCTTCCCGCCACTAGAGGGAAGGCGAGCACAGTAATCGGCGGAAAGTCGTCGATAAAAGTGTCCAACAAGCACATCAATGGAGTTAAATATCCATCTTGTCAAGGAGCTTCTTTTTTTTTTTCCACACACCTCTTGTGTTGATGAGGCGGGGGCGAAGTTCCACGGGGTAATAAACTATTCATTACCCAGCATGCATCACTACACGGACACTCACACTGTGTGTGTGTGTGTGTGTGTGTGTGTGTGTGTGTGTGTGTGTGTGTTTATGATCACACAACACTCACTTTCACTTAGCTAGTCAGCCGTGAAGGCAAATGATGTGTTGTGACATGTCCGAGCAGGATGCGCATGCTGGCCGGTCGTCACGGCAACTGGGGGTGGGGGGTGTTAACAGCTTGCAGACACGAGACTCATCATCTAGCTCAGGGCATCTCAAATTGGGTTTTGGGGTCCCCCGGAGATCGGTGTAGCTTGTGGGGGCCCGTGAAATTGATTTGGGGATGTTGACATTGGAAAATATGGATTAGGGAATTTGGGGAATGTAAAACGTCATTTTCAGAAAATTTTATGTGAAAGGAGTGGCGTAAATCCAAGTTCTAGAGTGACATAATCCATTCCTCGAAAAAACAAAAACAAAAAAAACAATAATGTGGAAAGTAACACTTACGACATCAGTCAAATGACCATTGAGCTGCTCCTTCTGTTATCCCAGCCTTGGCCACCAGGGGCCAGTATACGGCAGGCAGACGGATAAACTCTTCGTTGAGACATCTCAACTCCCCTCTCTCAGCTCATCAGTACGGCACTAATATTCGTCATTCCAGCAGATGAAGATGTGATGGAGGGATGGTTGGGGAGGGAATGCGGAATGGAGGGTGTTGCTGGCTTCTGACGCCTCGCAAAGTTGACTTTTCCTCCTGTTTTCTTTTTTTTTAGGGGCTGGTGGGTGTTGGATTAATGTCTCTTCTTCTTTCCTGGGCCTTCCTGCCCACGTGTCGCATACTGTATCCTCATGCTTCCCTGACATTTCCTCTCCTTTTACTCATTTCACCGCATTTGAAGATGATTTTTCCTCCTGTTTTCTTTTTTTTAGGTGGGGGTGGGTGCTGAATTAATGTCTCTTCCTCTTTCCTGGGCCTTCCTGCCCACGTGTCGCATACTGTATCCTCGTGCTTCCCTGACATTTCCTCTCCTTTTACTCATTTCACCGCATTTGTTTCCCTTTTGCTTGCGTTCCAAAAAAAAAACTTTTCCCAAGTAAAAGGTGTGAAATGTCGCGAGGTGAGAGACTCAACCTTTCGGCATTTACGCCGGTAATCAATCAGCCCGACAGCCACTCAGCCTTGTGGGTACCGGTCGGGCGTCCGTTGCGTTTTGACGGTGGAAGCGGTCGCTCGGGTCCATGACATTAATTTGCAATCGGAGCAAAATGAGCAATTAGGAAGACATCACGTACAGCCAAATCTGTTCTCGCTAGGCCTTGTTGCTTTCCGAAAACAACAAGTGCAAAAATATCTTTCCAACAAGTGTAAAAATATCTTTCTAAGAGTGCATTAGCTTGGCGCTCGGTCATCAGGGCTCTCTGAACACACCAGGATGTTATTATGCTAACGTGCAGTCATGTCACATGACCATGACTGAGTGAACAAAAGGTGTTGCTGGCACGAAACACAAGTGCATGCTGGGAGATGACATCGCCACAAAAAAAAAAAAAATCTGTATAATACGTGCGGGTGAATAGAACAAAAAGTACATGTCAAACTCAAAGCACAGAGCCAAGATTGTGACTGGCTGCATAATTTTTTTTGTGGGGCCCACTGAAGGAAATAAAGCACTACAGAGACTGGACGGATTTGTTGTTATTGTGCTCATGAGAATTCTTTGGTGAAAATAAGAACGTTTCCCAGTTGAAGTCAGGTGCGCGTCACGGAGCAGAGTTTTTCCAACACCCGTGACGTATTTTGCTGCAAGCCGGCGCCCGAGCGCCTGTCATCGAAACGCGATTAATGTTTGCTCTGTGCCAAACTCGTCTGTGTTCATAAATCAGAAGACGAAGGCAAAAGGCGCCCAAAAAAAAAAAAAAAAAAAAAAAAAGGACAGCATTCCGCCTGAAAAAGTTTCAAGGCCGACACGAGTGAAAGATGTCTCCTCAAGACGGATAACGTCGGTGGGGGAGTTTTGGGGGCGGCAAAAGCAAGCCGTGCGGAAGGCCATGTTTTTTTATTTTTATTTGTTTATTTTTTAACCGCCGGCATCCAGAACCTTTTTTTTTTTTTTTTTGTGTGTGAGCGATCGAGTTGGACATAGAAACGGTATAAGAGGCTTCGAAGGACATCTGTTCATGACCTCACAACCCTCAACAGCCGCCTCAGCGGCTGGCAACACTACCCTCGTCGCTTTAAAGGGACGGGATTTGCCTTTAAGGCCCCTTTATCTTTCAGGCAAAATGCTATCCAAATATCTGGAGATATATAAAAAGTCACTGATAAAAACTCACGGCTGTGGAACGTGAAAATGCACATTCTTTTGAAAGATTTGGCAGAGTTCAAGTGTTTTTGCGACAAATGTACTCAGAATTTGTTGCGTAAGAACCCGAGCTGCTTTGCTTTGTGTGGTACAACAAAGAAAAAGTTTCATCATCAAAAAGTGTCCTCTCGCTTCATGTGAGGTCGTTTGCAGCCTCAAGTCAGAGCTCTTTTCTCTTTTTTTTTTTTACTTGGCCCCCATCTTTTCGCTCCTTCAAATCAACATCAGTTATGAACACATGAAAGGCTTTATTCTACATTCACATTTTAACTCTTTTTTTGAAACTCACTTATATATTCTTTTTTTGCTTCAAAATCACCCGTTCTAGCGCCTCATTTCAAGATTCTTTTTCTGCTGAGTATACCCCGTGGGCTGCTTGTATATATAAGACACAAAAACAACAACAACAACAAAAAAAGATATTTTCAACATGTTCTGAGGGCACGAGCGCTAAGCAGCAAGCACCCAAAAATAAACGGATTAATTCTACCTTCTGGGTGGAAGTGCTCTCTTCCAAGTCTTTATTCTTATTCTTATTATTATGATTATGATTATTATTGCTGTTAAAGCATCCTCCTCCTCCTCCGCCATGATGCGATGAAGAGCGTGTTGCGCCTCTTCCTTCCAGGCTATTCTAAGACGTCGGCTGACACTTTTTGTTTCAAGGTGCCGGAATGTGCATGCGATTCATCAACCAGCCTTTGAAATGTCATCGGGTCTAGGGGAGGGGGTTTGGTTGCAAGGGTGGGAGGCGGGGGGGATGCTGTGACATGCGTGGCGAAGGCTTTATGAAGACGCACAAGTGATCCAGAGTTCATTAACCTTGGGCTGGCAAATGTTCTCACCGAGCGCCCAATGAGACGGAACGCACTAATGTTTGGCGCCTAAGTAGCCATTTTGTGGCCTGGCGCAGATGATGAGTCAAACTGCCGCAGTATAGCGGCATCTATTATCAGTGGCTTGATACTGGCAGCGTCCACAAGAATCCATATCTTCAAATGTCCGGGTATTTCTTTTTCAGTCGAGGGTACCCCTGCGTCATCAGCGCTGCCATAATCCTTCCTGGCCACTTGTTGGAGCTCTCCTCATCTCATCCACTTCCTGTTCGTTCCTACCTTGTTCCAAGGTCAGTTGAGGGCAGCACGTGGTTGGCAAATCTGCCTCACAGTTGAGTGGTCCCCTGGTTCGAACCTGAGCTGCAGCCTTCTTGCGCTCCTGTGGATTTTTTATCCCCCATAACCTGAACACGTTAGCATGTTAGCTTGCTTAAAGATGAATGACGATGACCACGATGATGATGATGATGATGAGTGTGAACGCTTGTCGGTCCGGAAGTGCCGTGCCATCGACCCGCTCAATGATGAGGACGAGCGAAAGGAAGAAAATCATCTGCTTGAATTTGTATTCAGTTTCTACGTGCTCGACGCGCCTCTCCCACTTGTTCAGATCCTCCCACAGCCGCGTTAAAATATGCACACCACTGTGCTTTTTCCTCACTTGAATGTGAGACGAAGACGAAGAATATGTGCAGTGTATTTTTAATGTTTGCTTTTAGGAGAGGTCTGCACTCAAGCAGTCCTCTCCCAAAAAAAAAAAAATCCATAGCAGGCACGCTAATGCCAAACACCGAGAAGGATATTTGTCATTTTTGTGATCAAGCAGTGCTTGATATAAACTCATTAAATGACTTTTTTTTTTTTAAGAGTAGCCAGTAGTAGTTTATTAGAGTAGCCACAACGTTTACAAATTGTGTGGTGTGATGTGGTGAGTAGCAGCCATGTTTTGTTTGTAATAAACAATTTAGAAGAGATTTGCGCCTGCCTCATCAATGCAATATTGAAAGAGTTTTCTCCCCCCTCGGATGAGGTGGAGATTATGCATGAAGGCGAAGATTGCCGTCGTGATGGCTTGGATTGCTTGGGTGGCTTCTGCTTCTTCGAGCGCGTCTCCTCCAGCAATAATTCACGGAGTAAACATTGGGCCCCGACAGCCATTTCTGGAGCGTTTCATCCTCGCTCATCCCAATCGCGGAGGGGGCGGAATACGTTTGCAGCTTTTTTTGGTGGAGCGAGCGCCACAGCTTTCATTATCGCCGCTGAATGCACCGTCTACCCCTTGAGCTGACTTGGCGCCGCCCCTTGTTGAAAATGGGGGTGGCGCCAACACAAAGGTGCTGATCCCGCCGCTTTGTTGCGCTGCCGGGAGTTTGATTTGCTTCGGCGGCGTTGGACGAATAAGGACGCATCTTGAGATGTGAGCTTTTGGAATAAAAAGTGGAAGATGAGGGCGACGGAGGAGGTCACGCTGACGATTTCATCTCTGAACATTCAAACATAATCAAACATAAACATTCCTCTTTTTTTCCCCTTTTAGGCTTCCAAAAATGGTGCGTCGGAATCAGTGGAAAGCCTTAAAGGGGAAGTCAACCCCCAAATTTTCTTTACATGAATAAGTTCTACGCAGCCCTACTAGTCTAAACACGGCATTCTGATTATTTTGCGTTTGTGGAATATAAGTTTAGCAGTAAAATCCACTCGTTTTTGTCCATCTCAGGGGGCGGCCATCTTGCCACGTGCTGTCGACTGAAAATGACATCACAGTTGCTCAAGGCTCAGCTTCAAAAAACAGATGAGCTGTGATTGGTTTGTTATCTGAGTCCTGAGCAACTGTGATGTCATTTACAGATGACATAAAAATGGCAAAATGGCCGCCGCCCTGAGATGGCAGGTGGATTTTGCTCAGCAACATTCCACAGACGCAATATTAATCAGAATGCCGTGTTTAGACTAGTCGAGGCACATATAACGGTAAAGAAATTTGGGGGGTTGACTTCCCCTTTAAAATCCCTTTCAAAGGAGACGTGGGCTAAGGTCGTCCGGCTGCGAATCTAAATGACGACAACCTCATTCTTGCCAGTGATGTTAGCAATGCATTACTAACAGGTTGCTCCAAATTGTGCACATTCTCTCATTATAAATTGAATAAGTTACTTTTTCCAGGTCAAGTTCAGTCATCAAACTACAGTCGGTCACCCTTCCTATCGGATGAAGGGCTTGGCATATTCAGGAAAACGTAATTTCATTGAAGCGTGGCATTTCGATGAAAGCATTCGAATTAAGTGATCGGCCACGCTCCTCATCAGGTGTCCAATCTGCTGAGACGTGTGCCCTATGAATGAAAACAAATTAATTACAGGGTGGCATAATAATGAAAACAAAAATTAACTGGGAGTGTGGCATATTAATGAAAGCATTTTGAATGAACTGAGTCGTGAGGGCAACTCTGTTGCATGTGTAAACTGATGAGGCGTTCGGTCTATTAATGAAAACAATTAGATTCATGAATAGGCCACGCTCCTCATTACGTGTACAATCAATAAATGAGAGTGGCTGAAAGTCAGGCAGGTATCTCACTTTCTCATGAATTGCGTGTAAATGTCCCACGAGACGTTCCATCTCTATCTCCATCTCGGCGTTAGCAAACAATCGAGTGGTGGGTTTAAAAATAAAGGCACCCGCGGCTCTTGAGAGGCGGCCTGCTGCTCACTCTTCCTCCTCCTCATTGTCCTCCTCCCATCGTTGGCCTGCTCTTCATCTTCAATGTTGTCTCCCAAGCGCACTGAAGGCTTCTTAACCTCAGCAACGCCGTGGCTGAGCAAAACAAAAGACGCAAACGTCCTCGTGAGCATAGCATGTCGCTGCCGTTGTTTACCCGCTGTGTAGCGGTGGCAGCTGCTCCAACGACAAATGGGCTCGCTATATTTCCACGCGATATTCGAACGCATCTCCAAAATGCATTAAGTGACAATGTGGCAGATGAAAGCCACCATCAAACAACAATACCATGCTTCCCTAAAATGAAACCCCGGGTCAGCAAGTACAATGAATATACAGCCGGGGCCCCAAAACAGAACCCTGCGGAACACCATAGGAGAGTGGGTCAAAGTGGGTCAGCTACCTACCATATCTCTGGCTAGACGATCTAACTGACGACAGCTTTCCTCAAACTACAAGCGTCTTTATAATGTCATCACCAACTAGTGGCCTGGCATGCACATTACAATGTTTGCGTCAAGTCCCCTTTTTGTCAACATGTCCCATTTTAGGTCACCAGGATGTTAGTTTGGAAGGCAAATGTAGCAGACTGCATCACGTTTGTAAGTTCACTGGCCAAGTTGAAGTTTTAGTGAGGACAGGTTGAGCCAAAGTTGACTTGAAAGCGCGATCGCAAGTTGCCCAAAAAAGCTCAACGTGTCACATTAGATTTTCGGGTGAACTTTCCCAGCGGACACATTTTTGATTTCATCTTTCCAGGTGAGAGATTTTGTCAGCGGGGCGTCGTCTGAAGGAATCGGCTTAGTTCGATGCGCTGGTGCTAATCTTCTCCGCGTTCATTAGTGCAATGTGCCAAATTAGCATTAGCACTTCAAATACCTACACAGCGGCATCAAAGCACAGCCGGCGACTTGTGCGAGCGGTGTGGCCAAAGCAGGTGGGAGCAATTAGACTGAAATATGGAAAAGATGTCAGAGGTGATGAAAGTCCGCTGTGCAATGAGACTTTGGAGGGAGAGATGGTCAGTAGGGATCCTTCAGAGTTAATGACATGTGATGGGAAAAAGGGAGGAAAAAAAAAATGACGGACGAATCTGCTCCTGGAGTCTCATCGGGTCACATGATGGACGGCGGGCTTAAGATGAAGAAAAGATGAACAGATTTCTTTTTTTCATGTTTGTAATTGGTGTCATTCAATGTCAAGTGTGGCGCTTGAACTGTCGAGATCTTCAACAAGAATCATCTGATCTTGAAATTTTTTTTGCAAACAAGTTTGGACAGCACATGTTCTCTTCTGTTTGCTGATGGCGGTTTTTCAAGCCCTCATCTTGAGTGATATTTCCTTCCAATCTGAGTTTTGCAGCTTTTGTTGTTGAAGAGTCAAGTCTTTCTTTCGGTTTTCTTTTTTGTTCATTTGACTTTTATTTTTTTTTTGTGCATGAGGAACTGTCGCCTTTGTGGCGGCAGCCGATGAAGAGGCGTCATCGACAGAGTGCTGCAGGCAGCGGTGCTAATGGAAGGCCCCGAGAGCGTGCGATGGCCAATACGAGGGCTCATTATCTTCACTTGCGTCTTGAAGTAAGAGATGAAAGCGGCGGCGTCGCCTAATGGTGTACTTACGCCCGTCCAGGCAGGCGACTTTTCAGTCGCATTTGCCCGGCTGGCCCATTTTGTGCTTAAATACGCTTTTGTCTCATCGCCACGGGGCTTTTTTTTCCTGTTTCCCCACCACGGTGATAATGGCGAGATGCGGGCGCTGGCTTTTTGAGCTGCCTCCCGGCTAACTACCGCAATCAAGACATCATGACACATATGGCAGCTAAAGACGCGCCTGGCCACACAAGGATAATAAAACCATTATCTGCCATCTTGCTTCATTAATGATGTGACGAGATACACGCAAGCATACAAAATCCTGATGATGAAGTCGATGATCAATATCGCCGCTGCCAAAATGTGTTCCGAGCCGCTCAGACTTGACATGCTAACAATCACATGCTAATGCTCAACACATTTTGATGTTCACATGAGGAATTGGCTACTCCGCGTAACAGTGAAAGGAAATACCTGTACTGTATTTCCTTAAGCTGGAACCCAGGGCTGGCAAATACATTGAAAACAACAGGGGCCCCAAAATTGAACCCTGTGGAACACCTGACAACAGTGGGGCAGAGTGGAACTCAGGGCAAGCTGATGATTTGAGGATTTGGACTGCTCCAGTGCTGATGAGCTTGTCATCTTTACTTTTGACTACAGCTTTCGCAAACATTTTTGCCTTTACAAATTGCGATAAATTCTAGGTACTCACAGTTGAAGGTCATCGTAAAACTGACACCCAAACAAAAGAGAATCAAATATTGTGTTCTGAAAACACCAAAACGTTTAATCAACCCATTTAATAACAAAAGTCCGCTAGCTTCATGCTTAATTCCCATGCAAAAGGCCATAGACAGGCTAACACAATATAAGCTTCTTCGTGTCCCCATGAATGTCCATAAGTCCAAAACCCAAAAGTCTGGTGCCTTTTTGAAAAAGAGATAAAAGTGCAGTTACTTTGTATCGGCCTTCATGATTGGAGTATTTTTTATTTATTTATTTATTTATTTTTTAGCATTACATTGTTCTCATTTGCTTCCAAATCAAGGCGCAAGCACTCAGCCTTTCAATAAAACAAGACCAGAGCGACAAAATGACTTGGATTGGGGTGTCTGAGGAAATTGCTCTGACTTACCGGAATGACTTTGTCACCCAATTTGGTCCCGCTGGAGCGAAGCCAGGGAACGCTGCATCCTTTTTGGACTTCACTTCCTTCT
Source organism: Hippocampus comes (assembly GCF_001891065.2). NCBI lineage: Eukaryota > Metazoa > Chordata > Actinopteri > Syngnathiformes > Syngnathidae > Hippocampus > Hippocampus comes. Next base: position 745,804 of record NW_017804844.1, read on the forward strand.
CCAGGGGAACAAAACGCGCTCCATCAATAAATGTATGCACGACAAGCCCATCCTTTTCGGACGCGCACAACGCACAAATGATGGCGTCACTCGTCAACAGCGAATCCACTTTGCAGGTATCGTGGCTGATTGTCAGGTCCTGCTCATGTCAAAAATGAACCTGCTCACCTCCCAAAGACTTGAGTCCAAAGTAAAGAACCAATGGCGTCGGAGGTCCACGACGATTTATTGTGGATGTGGAAAAAGCTGGGGAACCCGCTGGCATCTTGCAGCCCTGAAAGTATAGAAACATTTCCTTTCCATCTTGACAAACACTCGGCGGAGATGCTGAGCGACGCTCTCAAGGCTAACGACCTCGGCTCGTTACGACTGCGTCTCGTTAGGCATCGCCCACCTTTCTTGAAGGCCCTCCGTCTTCTCAAAAGAGAGCCACTCCAGGTGAAATGAGCTCTCTTGAGATGATTTTCAAACTTTTAGTGCCTCGCGGACGTACCTTCCCTCTCATTCGGAACGTGTGGGCTGGTATGCTAACTGAGCTGATATGCTAACTGAGCTATTCCCGTTTAATGTGATTTTAAATGGACAATTAATCTTTCAAGTTTGTAAACAAATTATAGCATCATCAAGTCTTTTGAAAACGTGTCTGTGAGTGCGCCCTTCTCAATTGTGCCAAATTGTGACATCACTGCTGGCCTAATTAACATATCATAATAAATATACCCGACGCAAGGATTCTCAGCCAGCGGCACGATCAAGTCATCAGCTAGGATGAACAACGTTCCAGAACAAAAGAAACGCAAGACGCGGTCAAAAGCTAAAAGGTCAAAGGTCAAATATACGCTTTGCAAGAGTATAATCACAACATTGATGCTCGTTCCGTTAGCCCATTTATGGCATTTTAGCATTTTGTGTTAGAACAGCACAACAACAAGAACAGCAGCCCGTGGGCTCCTGCGGGCCTGATTAGGAGACATGTCATCTTAAAATACTGTCGTCGCCAACACCGCTGTTCCTTGGGAGCCGGTTTTAGGTCCACTAAAAAAAGCCCTCGCCGGTAAAAAAAAAAAAACTTGATGGAGTGCGGCGGCGAGTGCGTTTGCAAGGCTAATAAATTGTGGAGTGTGAGGTGATGTCTGGCTGTATTTACACTGCACTCTTCTTGACAGCACCATGAATATGCTCTTTTCCTGCATGGGGACAATTAAAGAAGGTTCCGGAGAGAGGCTTTCACTGCGCTATTGATTTCATCCTTTTGACCGCACGGTGAGGAAAAATAAATAAATGGATGGATAGATTCAGTGTGATGAGACGCTGGGGTGATATCTTAACTTTGTGTTCAAGTGTGTGGGAAGGACAGTCAAAAAAGAAATGTTAGCAAACAGCGTTTTCTCTCATGCGTGTACATGAAACAAAACTGATAAATGACAAATAATAGATAAAGACGCGCAGCAAGCGCCTGTACATGATTGAACATATAAGAAAGGAGGACTAGAGTGTTTACAGCCTGAGGTGAAGCATTCTGGGACTTTACCATTTGCATTCCCATCTGTCGGAGTGACGTCACGTGCGCGCCATGTCACAAAAAAAAAAAAAAAAACAACAATCGATCTCCATTTTCAAGCATCAAGCTTTCAAGCGGCATTTTTAAACTACATTCTGTGCTGTTCAGTGTTATTTAGCTTCAAAAACAGTACCGGTATGTCAAAAAAGAGGGAAAAAAATGAATCCTATGTGACTGTAGTTCAAAAGTTAAAACCGTTCATGATTTCAAGCTCCTTCTGGTGTGTTCGCATTGGCCACAAGGGAGCAGTCTAACGCACGCACAAATATGACGGCAACAACTGCTCGATAAGCTGCAGTAACATGAGTTGTGTATTGTGAGGTATCAAAACAGCCACTGAAGTATCGAGGTTGATTACTCTCACCCTGGCTGGTTGATGTGCGAAGCAGGAAGTGAAATGCAACGTGGCGACCAGAGAGGCTCTCATCCCCTCGGTCACGGCTGAGCTGATTACGCCCCCCCCCTTCCCCCCGTTAAAAGTCAGCGAGGGCCTGCTCACCAAAGAATTAATCCTGTGTTTCCAGCTCAAGAGGCCAAACAAACGCCCACAAGTGACAACAATGAGTGTTGTTATCAAGCAGACGAGACAGCAAGTCAGCCTCTCCGACGGGGGACATAAAGCAGGCTCAAAAGGAACGCTGACAATTATTTCACTCGCTCACCGCGCACTTCAGAGAGGCCGCGCGCGGGCGCGTATTTGTGCGCGCGGTTGAGCGCGAGCCAGTTGCAAAGACGGCAAATGGAGTTGAACACTTTCGATTCCCCTCCGACCGCAGCCTTGATTGTGTTTTATCTCTTCAAAAGACTCTCAACGATGATCACTACAATTGTTACCGCTAGCTCGCAAGTGAACATCGCGGCAGCGGTGGAAATTTGTTTTCACTGTTGTTTGCTTGATGGTTAGCTTAGATTGTTCGTTGGTTGGTAGGTTGATGAGGTGTTTCCAAACTTTTGACTGGTACACTAAAAGCTTTCATGCCACACATTTTGCGGCGGGACGAAAGCAACTCCTTGGGCAGTGAAGTGGGCGCGAGGGTGGAAGAAAAACAAGAAGCAGAAGAGGAAGGGAGGAGCAGGTGAGGATGCCAAACCGAGCTTTCATGTCCCTCCAATGGCAAGCGAGGCGAAGAAAGGCTTTAGCTGGAGAAATGCGCCGCCTGCGCTCCTTCTTCATTCCCTGTTGGGATTTGTTGACACAAACGCGAGAGACATTTGGACTGGGATAATCTCGGGCGCAGACCTCCGAGCGCTCAGCTGCGCCAGAGAGCCCCGTCGTCTTCCCCCCCTGCCAAGCTTCTGAGATTCGGCGAGCAAGTCAGCAAAGTCCACTCGGAGGCACTCCCAGTGCCAAAATACGCTGAGCCTCCGAGTTGGAAGACCAGAGTGAGGGTAGACTGGAGACCCCCCCCCCAACGCAAAACAGCGCGGACACCAAATAACAGAAGTCGGAGCCCTACGGTGCCACCTGTTGGTCACAAATGGAACCATGACATCGCTACCCCAAAAATAGAGATAAAAGTGAAAAAAAAAAAAAAGTTGTAATGTTGTAAAAATACAGCGACGCCTGCAAATTCACAGCACGCCCGCCCGCGAGCTGCCATTTTAAGAGATATCGTCACGTCGTAAACGGATTGAGTCGGCTTTCTTCCGCCAGGCTGACGTTTGGCAGGCGTGACGCACTGACAGCAGCAGCAGATCAACTACTTCTCCGCTTGTCCGAGATTTTTTTTTTTTTTTTTGGTGGTCATTTCCCGGTCGTTGTCTGCTTCTTGTACATGCGAGACTTACGCAGACTCAGTCTTGGATTTTCTTTGTCAGGGGGTACCACAACATGAACAGCTGCATTTTATTCTTGCGAACGGAGCATGAGCATTCGATGTTTGAAAAAGAAAAGATTTCCATTTCCAAAGCACTACAAGTTGCGTGGCTCGATTTTTATTCCATTTAAAAGACAGTGGCACAACCCGAATGGAGTTAGTCGCTTTTTAAAGCACTAGAAAAAAACATATGCAAATGGAGTGCGATCCATTTGAAAGGCGCACATGAAAAGGTGTCCAATTTAAAGGCACTTTGACACGCATATTGATTATACGTATTTTCAAGAAACGAAAAACATATGCCGGATGTCTTCTCCACTCCATCTTAAAACTTTCATGCACCAATCATGATAACCTGTAACCCGATAACATGATAATCTAGCTGCCCACTGTCGTAACCGTTGTCCCCGAAAAGGGTTCAGAACCATCGCACCATAACACGCACGGCTGGATTGATTTTGAATTGAAATGCACCACAACATACGCGGATGGACTTTATTTGCATTTCAAAAGCACTCCAACCTGTGCAAATGGACTTCTGTTCCATTTTTCAAACACACAACAACATGTGCTAATGGATTTGATGCTACTTTAAAAAAAAAAGCACTCGAAGCCGACTCTTCTTCTTATTGTCCGATAAACAATCTCCTGGGTCCGCTTGCCGTCAAAAGTCTGTCTTCTTTCATGCGTTTGTTCCCGGGGAAGACCAGGCGGGTTACGAAGATGCCGAAATCCAGGTGGGCAGGTGTTCCAAACACGCGACGACTTGAATACGAGCTTGTGAAAAGTCACTTTTACCTCACGAACTACTAACAAAAAGTCGTTATCTTTCCGGTGAGATTACAGGAGAAATTAAAAATGTACAATTCTATGCTGAACAGCTGAACTTTATGTGACCTCCGACCTTTTAACCGTTCAGTGTTTCCAGTACGTTTGACAACATGGAGATGAATAGCAAAGTTCACAACATGAATCCCAAGACGGCTCCTAGCAAGCGATCTCAATAGGAAGGTTTCACTCAGCTTAGAATGTCCTCGGCAGGTTGCACCAGAGGGACTGGAAGAGTCACAGAAAGGCATGTGCCGCAGAGGTCTTCATTGCTTGTCGTTTGCATGTGAACGAGACTCGAGAATGAGAATCGACTTTTGATACGCTCAACTAAAGAGTTCAGCATTTGTTGAGGAAAATGTGCATTTTTTTTTCCACAGACGTGCAAAACGGGAGTCATGTGACGCCGACACGTGTCATTTTTGTTTCTTTCCACAGGTGAGCGACTTCCTGCTTCTCGGAAGACGGAGGCAGATTGCTTTTTTTTTTTCTCCTCCAGATTGTAATCTTGACGTGTGGCCTGATAAATCACGAGAAGGTTCTCCTCCGATAGCCGCAGCAATTTAAAGGGGACACTCTATGAAAATGTCACTTTTTAAAGGCGGGAAATAAATTGTTGTTGTTTCGTGGAAGTACGACTGTGACATTCTCTGACTTGTGGGTTTTTTTTTTTTTTTTTAGCTGAATGCTCTTATTACTTTTGGTGTCTGTCTCCCATGGCTCTCCATTCATCTCCTTTTATTTCAGGAGTTTCATTTCAGGGCCCGGCAATCAGAAAAAGGAAATGATGAAAAGTGTTTTTAACCCTTTTTTGCACAAATAATGATAACCTGTAACCTGATAACCTGATAAGCTGTCCACTGTCGTAACCGCTGTCCCAGAAAGGGTTCATGCAAAGTGGTTGGGAATCACTGTTCTAATGAACGACGCTTACCTGATTGCCGTGAAGTTGTTGGTTGGGTGCTCGTGGTCTTGGCTGCTCGCTTTGCTTTTCTCTCCGGCTGGGCTTTGTTTTTTGCAAGTACAAATGAACAAATGAGAGGAATTAGCGAGCACTTTGGTCGTCAAGGTTATTGTAGTTCACAAAAATGAACCAAATGTTTTTGGGGGGTTTTTTTGGTCACGAAATAAATTCCAAACGAAAATGCTTTTTAAAAAAAATGAAAAATAAGCAAAGACACACCTTATAAATAATACATATTTATTGTTATATAAATTTTTTTTTTTTCACTCGACAAATACTCCATAAATTAGTTTTAGTATTAGATTTTTTTAAAAATAATACTAAAACTAATTTTTTTTAAAAAGCATTTTCAAAAAAATAAAAAGAAACCAACCTGCTGTCAAGACAAAATCCAACTGAAGTGCAGAAAAAAAACAAAACCAAAAACCAAAAAAAAAAAAAAAATCCTAAACTATTCCAGCGCCGGGCTGTCTCATTGCATGAGACAGCTCCACCCCTAAAACAAGCCAATTTCCCCATTGTTGATCCTTGGGGTATTTTGACGAAAGTATGCCACAGACGTGCTATTAAGACCTCTGGGAACTGCTGTAAATTGCGAAAGGAGGGGAAAAAAATGCTTCTGTCTCCTTCAAAGCAGCTGCTGTGGGTGAATTAGTGCCAATTGATGGAGGCGCTCCGCGCTTTTCTGCTTTTGATGTTGTTGGGTGCGACTCCCCGCCGAGGTGGTTCTGTTTGTCTTACGGCCCATTCGGCGATTTCCCCGCCGCCTAACAATGCAAATAATTCGCCGCTGCATGCTCGCTCGCCTCCAGACTTAATTGAGGGATCTTTTTATGTTTTCAATTAGCGCCTCCTTTTTCTTCTTCTTACACGGCTGACATTTGTTCTAATTGCGCGAGGAGCGCGCCGGCGTCACAACAACAACCTTTATTTTCCCGTCAATCTCCTGCCACGGGGGAGGAGGCGTGAGAAGGAGTTTACGAATAATTACAGCCGTGGCTGGGGAAGAAATAAAAACATTTCTCTTGTCTTTCTGCCCGGAAAAAAAAAAAACGACACAGAAATTCCTCTCAGGATATAATTACGCCAAATATCGCCGCCCGAGAGGCGGCATCGTCGGCTTTTTTTATTCTGGCTCGTTAGAGCGCCGCTTTCTTCACGATGAGCTAACTTCAAATCAAAGCTCGACGCCGAGCGTGACTTTGCTTTGAAACACCCGGATCTCCACACATTTTACAACTCGGAATTGATCGCATGCCGACTACCCCGATGAGAACCAAACATGATGGCCAGCGATCGTGAATCTCGAAGATTAGCCTGAGCGATTATTTTCAGTTTTCTTCTGTAAGAACGATTTCCCCATCCCTCAATCTGCCCTGCGTCAACCATCGTGTTAAAACCGGTTCAGTATTTACGATGATAAATCCTGGATGGGATTGTGACACAAAACAGACAATCGGGCTAAATTTGAGCACGTTCTCCCGCTGATCCAATCTGAAAAAACATCCGTGGACAATCGTCGTAAATGTTAAAGGTGCTGAATATTTATGATGCCAAATGCGGTTATTGCAAATGCAATAAGTTTCATCCTCCACAAATAGTCTCTCTACTTCTTTGGAATCTCTACACAGTCTGGAAGCACCTTCGGAGAGCAGGGCAGGGGAAAGTGAAAGGAGAAGTGGCAGTAAAACAGACCAAAATCCAGGTGCAAGATGGTGAGGCAGGGAAATCGACTCGTTGCCTACTTGGTGTGGTTCAACCAAGCGCGAGAGTTGAGAAATCGGAAGATCTCCAAAACAGCGTTTCTCACATGCTAACAATTGACGTAAAAACATCAAAAATGATTCCGTTTGAGCAAATTGTCCCGAGTGGCTCTTGTTATGGCACTGGAAAGAGGCGAAAGCCTGTGCTCAACGCATCCCCCTGGGTGGAAGTGGCAGATGCACAAACACACACATACACGCGCGCAACGTAAAAGCCAGAAGCTCTCCAGAGCGGCGTCTCAAGCGGAGCCAAAAAGCCAAGCTGGGTAATCCCAGGAGGAGCTCAACACAACCACGGACTCGCCTTCAAATCCTGTTGGCTCCCAACATCCATATGACAACTGGAGGCGAGCAGGAGGTAGACGGGGTAAGTGGGGGTAGGGGGTGGAGGGTCGACCGGGGGGGTGCTGGGGGGTGTTTGGCTTGGGTGTTGATACAGAAAACGGGAAGAGGAACATGGCGCCGATCAGGCCCAGTGCTGTTTTCCCGGTGTTGTTAAGTTTTTAGCTGACTGCGGGCGGCTGCTGCCAACACGATAAATGATAAATTTCTAGAGGCTGTTCCACTCATCGCATGTCGCTTTACGGGTTATCGATTCTGACCCAGCTTTTGGGGTTCAATGAATGACCTCAAAAGTTGGGTCAAACCCTCTTTGACCATATTGGGTTATTTTTGACCCAACTGTAAAATGAAGCGCCCCAAAAGTTGTCTCAGTACCCCTTTGACCCATATTGGGTTTTTTTTTTTTAGGGTGTCTTGACTTGAAGCAGATGAACAATGCATCAAAAAAATGTTTTTCCCTTTAAATCAGTAAATTATAGCCATAAACATAAAAAAAATATATATATTGTAAGACTTCTTTGGAAAATATCCATTACGTATGGAAAGAGTCCGTCGCATTGCTTTTCTTGATGACGTCATGTCAAGCTGACTCGCAATATGTTCTGTAGCCGTGCCTAACGAACTCTCGGAAAAATCTGTTCTTCTTGACGAGAAATAAAGGAAACACGATTCTTTGCGATGCGGTTCATCATCGGAAAGTTGGATTTGACAAACACAGGAACTTGTCGTATCCGTCTCACCGTTCTCGCTCGACTGACGCAATCATTTCAATACAGCTTTAGATTGCTATATTTTTTTTTTCTTCTCATTGGTCCACGTGGGATTTGTTGCACTTCCTCCCGCTCGGAGCCCACCTGGGGCGCACTCACGCGTCTTTTACCGAGCAACTATGAGACAATCCACTCCACTGGCCCGCTGACTGACATGCAATTGCACGTTCGGCTTTGGAGATAGATTAGCTGTAGAAGCCAGTCAGGATCAAACCGCTCCTCCTTGGAGGCTCGGCGGCCCCGCGGTGAAGTTTTCTCAACATTTCGCTTCGGCAGCAGCCCAAATTATTCATCAAAAGTGAGCAGGACAAGAGGAACATACAGAATATTTAGTAATTGTTAAAAATAGATGCGACGCTGCCCGAGAAAATGGTCGCAAACAACATAAATCATGCATCCGGCATTGACACCTTTGACAGACTTTGGACACCCATCGGACAAACTTGGTCAAACTTGGTGCGATCTGAGCGTAACTCTCCAGATTTATGTCTGCTGTACATTGAAATCTCATCAAAATGACTCATGAGGACCATACATAATTCATATGGTGAAGGATCAGTGCTAACGTGTAGCGTGCTAGCAGCAGATTAGCATACGCTTCGTATGAATGAAAAAGACGAAAATATCAACGATTGCCTCGGCGCGTCTACCATTTGGCCTCCTTGACGCTTCTTCTTTGTCTGTAATTGTTTTCTCAAGCCTCGGGGGGTCAGGGGTGGGGGGTGGGGGGT
>NW_017804844.1:754992-758414 GCF_001891065.2 Hippocampus comes
AGGAACATGGCGCCGATCAGGCCCAGTGCTGTTTTCCCGGTGTTGTTAAGTTTTTAGCTGACTGCGGGCGGCTGCTGCCAACACGATAAATGATAAATTTCTAGAGGCTGTTCCACTCATCGCATGTCGCTTTACGGGTTATCGATTCTGACCCAGCTTTTGGGGTTCAATGAATGACCTCAAAAGTTGGGTCAAACCCTCTTTGACCATATTGGGTTATTTTTGACCCAACTGTAAAATGAAGCGCCCCAAAAGTTGTCTCAGTACCCCTTTGACCCATATTGGGTTTTTTTTTTTTAGGGTGTCTTGACTTGAAGCAGATGAACAATGCATCAAAAAAATGTTTTTCCCTTTAAATCAGTAAATTATAGCCATAAACATAAAAAAAATATATATATTGTAAGACTTCTTTGGAAAATATCCATTACGTATGGAAAGAGTCCGTCGCATTGCTTTTCTTGATGACGTCATGTCAAGCTGACTCGCAATATGTTCTGTAGCCGTGCCTAACGAACTCTCGGAAAAATCTGTTCTTCTTGACGAGAAATAAAGGAAACACGATTCTTTGCGATGCGGTTCATCATCGGAAAGTTGGATTTGACAAACACAGGAACTTGTCGTATCCGTCTCACCGTTCTCGCTCGACTGACGCAATCATTTCAATACAGCTTTAGATTGCTATATTTTTTTTTTCTTCTCATTGGTCCACGTGGGATTTGTTGCACTTCCTCCCGCTCGGAGCCCACCTGGGGCGCACTCACGCGTCTTTTACCGAGCAACTATGAGACAATCCACTCCACTGGCCCGCTGACTGACATGCAATTGCACGTTCGGCTTTGGAGATAGATTAGCTGTAGAAGCCAGTCAGGATCAAACCGCTCCTCCTTGGAGGCTCGGCGGCCCCGCGGTGAAGTTTTCTCAACATTTCGCTTCGGCAGCAGCCCAAATTATTCATCAAAAGTGAGCAGGACAAGAGGAACATACAGAATATTTAGTAATTGTTAAAAATAGATGCGACGCTGCCCGAGAAAATGGTCGCAAACAACATAAATCATGCATCCGGCATTGACACCTTTGACAGACTTTGGACACCCATCGGACAAACTTGGTCAAACTTGGTGCGATCTGAGCGTAACTCTCCAGATTTATGTCTGCTGTACATTGAAATCTCATCAAAATGACTCATGAGGACCATACATAATTCATATGGTGAAGGATCAGTGCTAACGTGTAGCGTGCTAGCAGCAGATTAGCATACGCTTCGTATGAATGAAAAAGACGAAAATATCAACGATTGCCTCGGCGCGTCTACCATTTGGCCTCCTTGACGCTTCTTCTTTGTCTGTAATTGTTTTCTCAAGCCTCGGGGGGTCAGGGGTGGGGGGTGGGGGGTGTCAGCACGGCCTTATTATGGCAGCTGATCGATGTGATTTATAGCTCCTGGAGGCCAAACATGCAAACTGTCTCATCTCCTGAGGCTAAAGCCCAGAAATCAATGGCTCACCAGCTGGCTGCGTGAAAGGTACTCTCGCCACAAAGCTTCACGGGAATGAAGTCGAGTCCACATCAGGCTTGAGGAAAAAAAAAAAGACAAAAAAAGCCACAGTTTCGTGATCCATTTGGATTGCTGTCAAGTGAGAAAGAAGGTTTGCCAGCATGCAGATGGCCGCCTTGTTAACATAATCCCATCAATGTCCTCCAGTTGTGTTGCTTTTCCACGGCGACATTTCACACGAGTTATATTTTTGTCGAACAACATTTAAGGAAGAAAAAAAAACCATAAATGAATACACCGCCACGAGGCTTGATTGTCAATGGTGCCGTTTTGTGTATATCGATCGCTGTGGTGCTTCAAGTTGATTGCCGGCAACATCGGGTACAATGGAAGCCCGCTTTCAAGAAAGAGCACATTGGATTCTTCTTTGCTCTTAATTCGTTTTCATTCCTGGTGTGGCGCATCTTCCGGCTGCTAGGCAGCCCATTAAAATCAACATGGGAGCACGGACGATCGATCCGCAACATTCTAACGTCGTGCCTTTAGGACTCGGGAGAAGGTGAGAGACTTTTGCGGCAAGGCGTGGATGACAGGGGGTGTCAGTTTCAAAGCTGGGTTGCAGCCTGAACGGGTTGACATTTGGCCAGCGAAGTACAACCAGAAGAAAGAACAACGTCATTTTTTTTTTTTAATTTTAAAGTTAAAATTGTACATGGAGCACCACTGTGGCTATTTTCTCCCCAGTGCTTTTTCTCTGGCTCGTTCAGTTTCCTCCTGTGTCCCAAAACTCACCGTTAGCATACATTCCGTCTTAGCGGCTAGCATACATTCCATCCGAGCTGTTTGGTTCAGTTCAGTTCCGATGCCATTTCCATTCATTTCCATTGTCTAAACATTCTTTGTACATGTTGGGGGGGAAAAAAGAAAACTGCCTCCATTTTTACCTGCGCGGCGTTGCTAAATGGCGTTGGCGCACAGCCCGGAAGCTAATGGCGCATTGCTATCACGTCCCCGGCGCGACTCCAGGGAGCTTTCTCCAGAACAACGGAGACGGTGCGGCGGAACATAAGACGCTGGACGCGCGCCACTAAGAAGCTCGCTGTTACCTTTGCGGGAGCATGAGCTTTCTTTGTCGACGCCGACTCGAACATCGTTTGGAGTCGGAGAACATGAATGGAAATCGTCGCTTTGTTGAGGGCCTTCGCATACCCGAAAAGCTGACTGATTTTGGCAAGCCGGAGCGCGGCGTCAAAATAGTCTGGTGTCGAAATGTGATGATCACTTTGAATATTCGTGAGAAGTGTCAGATCTTATTTTTCACAGGCTTGTCAATGCTTGGTAAGTTTCCGGGTGTCATGATTGAAGTCCACGGCTTGTACGGACAACTTCCGAGGGACGTAAAAGGATCATTCGTGAGGATCGGAATGCATATTTCAATGAGCCAATCAAGATCTGTTTACAAACGAGACTTGTATACGCTCACCCCCACCATATTTGCGCTTCTCTTTCCGAGCTTGGCGAAGAGTGAGTCGACGCCTAATGATTCAATTTGTTCAGCAGCTCGACTCATTTGCGCTCGATAAATGATTGATCAGAGGAGGGCCGGCCGGTAGCAAACATTTACTTATTCATCAAACATATTTCTGTTGAATGCTCATGTTTGTTCATTTTCTCATGCCCGGTCTTGCACGGCCCGCGAAAGCAATCGAGCGCCTCGCCGAGGTGCCATTGCACCTCTCGACGGGGTCTCAGTCGCGGCGATGTGGCGGTGAGGGAGAGCCTAAAGAATCTCGAAAAGTGGGAGAAAGTGAGCGGTGGGGGGCACTGAGTGAATTTCCAATCCTACAGGTTAATTTGCTGCCTTTCAGATTCAATTGGCGTGTCAAAACATTCATGAGGCAAAGCAGCAGCAGCAGGGTTACGGGAG
>NW_017804844.1:758538-759030 GCF_001891065.2 Hippocampus comes
TGGGGGTGAGGATGACGAGGGAAGGAGGAGGGCGGGCGAGGGCAGGAGAAGGATGAGGAGCGCCGGGAAGGCAGTCAGTGCAGGCGGAGGCGAGGCGGCGAGAGGAAGTCTCTACCTCCCCCACCGCCCCCATCTCGAAATTTACCTCACCTCACGTTTGAGGAGCGACAAGAGAAAAAGGAGGTGCTGTTGGTTTGTTTTTCCAAGATTGTTTGTTTTTTTTTTGGGAGAGAAACAAGAAGAAGTTTGAGCGTCCACTCCTAAGAAGGTAAAACCATCTTATTTTTGCTGATGTTGTCCCAAGATGAGCCTCAGCAGTGTGAGAAAGTGATGGAGAATTTATCCGTGGGTTGATAGGGAGGCGGCGGTGGGTTGGTGGAGGGGAGAAGAGGCGGTCAGGAGCTCAGTAACCACGGCGGGTGAGGGTGGGGGTGCCGCAGAATTTCTATTTTGCACCCTCCGAAAGCACCGGGCAGCTCTGCCAAGTCCACC
>NW_017804844.1:759095-828120 GCF_001891065.2 Hippocampus comes
ACCCCCCACCGTGCCGGACTCACTTGGCCCAGAGATGCTGTTGTTGCATCAACACTTTCCCCCGAAGCTCCGTGCTGAATACAAAAAAGGAGTTTCATAAAGCCACGCGGGGTCAGCGCACTCGTCACCGACCGTCACGATTTAGCTTTTCTTCTGCTCGCTAATTATTTGGGATCAGGCTCAAGTGCGAATAAGCTTTGTAGTTTAGACCCGGTTTACATGGTGAGAAGATTCACTACTAAAAAAAATCCGACCTGGTTTGGCGTTTCGAAAATGGTCCCATTCCGAATCTTTTCAATGAGAATGATTAGCACGTCCGCCTCACAATTCCAAAATTCTGAAAATGAAAGGATGCATCATGAAGTTGAAAATGTTTTGATCCAAAACATCTTCAACTTGACTTGTCTCACCGCTTTGAAATTCGGAGTCGGAGTGGGTGCACAAGCGTCTTTGCTGTTTGATGAACTTTTGCCTTAGAGGCTTTTTATTCCCACAAAGACACTTTGCAAATTCTGTATGTTGTTGTCTTTATGTTAAAATTTGACGATAGATTGTGTTAAGTGTCACGACCACGTCTATGTTGGTAATTGTAAAGCACAATTTTGTCCCGTGCCGTTTTTCTCGGTGAGCTGGAACACATTAATGGCATTTCCAGTCATTTTAATTGGGAAGGACGATTTGAGTTTCAGAACAAATGAAACTCATTAGTCAAGGTAGCGCTACAGGTGAACCGGCAAACTGTAGGTGGGCACACCTGTCATGAAACTCCTGTTGCGTCGGCTTACTTTGATGCTTCTTTTGTTTTTTTGTACACCGCGGCGTGGTGTCGCGCACGTCGTCATGGTGATGGCGAATGAAACAGGCTCGGGGGGGAGCTTTGTCGGGCACAACGATGATGAAGAGGTGTGGTGGGTTGTTTTTTTTTTTTTTTTTTTGTGAGCTTTGTATGGAAGCTTTGAAGGCTGAGGATGGATCAACTTACCTCCGGCCTCATGTTGCAACTCCAGCACAAGAATCAAAAAAATAACATCAACGTTCGTCTGGAGTGCTCGAAAGACGTTTGAAAAGGGCACGTAAGTGCTTTTGTGAGGTTCGAGACGCTTTGATACTTTGTGTTTGGCCTCACCAAACAGACCCAAACGTACACAGCCCCGTGTTTTTCATCTTTTTGATTTTTTTTTCTCTATTTTGATCAAGTGGCTACGAACTCCTCAAAGGCTGCTGCGCATTTGGAAGTTTCCATTTGAATGAAGCAGCTGCCGCAACGGACTGCAAGCTCGCCGAATGATTCGCGGCTGGCTTGAAAAAAAAAAGCAATCAGTGACGCACGCGGTGGCTCTGTCAATTACATGAAGTAATTACATCCAGAAAGGGACACTGGGACCACCGCTGCTCACTTAATTGGGATTGATTCACTTCCTGCTTCCATTCAAGTCGCCGAGGAGACATGTCAAAAGAACGTCTCTTAAAATATGAAGCTGTCCTGAGCTTTGAATGCAGGTCGAGACCCAATCTGGCCCGCAGAAAATCGAAATCATCAAAAGTTGTGTAATATTTGTTACGTTCATTTGTGTATTTAGTTCTGACTAACCTACGAATACTATTTTTGATTAGAAAAAGAGGCATGGACTTTTTTGTGGCCTCTGAAGTGGTTGGCGTTGACGCACGGGAAGGGTGGTATGCCACATGCGAGGCAGGGGCGGCGCGTGCAAACAAAGCAAAGTGAAACCCCGCCGTGTGTTAGATAGCGGATTTGTCAAAGTTTGTCATCTGCGCGGCGCTCGAGTCAACATCTGGCGGAAGCCGCACACAAACGCCACATGCTGAGCTGCCGGAAGCTCGGATGCCCCGCTGCTGCGAAACATCACTCATCAACGCGTCTGCGCTGTCCTGTTAAGACAAAACAGGCACGCTGAACTTTATGAAAAAGGGGCCCGATTATGGAAAATTGACTTTTAATCATTTGTACACAGATACGGCGGTTACCCCGCCCCCCCCCACCCCCCCAACCCATTTATGGCCCTCGGGCTTGCATTGTAAATGTCACGGCTCATCTGGGTTTGGTCACATGACGTTTATCATGCGAGCCCAAAGGCAATTTTGTCAATTTCAGTCAAAAAAAAATAAAAAAAGACCAAATCTTTAAATGAAAAAGATTGGATGTTGCAAGTTATTTAGCGCTTCAAGTGGTTTGGCTTGTCCCTGATTTTCCAAATGAAACTTCAGTCTCTCGAAACGATTTTGTCTTCAGTCTGGTACCGAATGTGCGCTGAGTTGCGATTGGTCCGTGGCCTGATAGTCAAGCATTCACTGTCAAGCGTAATATTTCTGCTGTTGGAACTCCGAGGTAGCGGCGTATTGTTCAACGATGAATAGCTCTCTCCATCAAAAGGGGAGCGTTATTATCTTTGCAAAGGCAAACATTTTGTAAAGGCATATTGTCAGATAGCGCAGGTGTGGAAAAAAAGAGAAGATTTACTCATCAAGTCGTCAAACAAAACGGGGCTGTTTGCGGAGATAAGCGGCGTATCGCTGGGAAGGAACACAGACAAAAATGTAACATGGCGAAAAAAAAATTCCCCTTTATCGCTTTAATTGAAAAGCGTAGGTTGCATCGCAGGTCACGCACGATGCATCGGGTTGTCATTTTATTTGAGTCTGCTGGCGGGTATTAGAGGAAGAGGGGCGGGGGGTGGCGGGGGGGTTGTCCTACATCGGCTGTTTATGGCAGACTTGCATTTCAAGTCAATTGTCAACATGATTTATGGACGATGTGGACCATCTCCGCAATGCCTCCTCAATCTTCTCTGACGGAATGGCTGCCATCAGCCCGTGGAACGGCCGTTAGTCTCCCTCTCCGGACAATTTTCAGGCAGACAGACGAGTTTAATCTGCCATGTTTCTGCTGCCGGCGCTTTTATGTCCGCATTCTAATTTTTCTGAGGTGTGTCATAAAAGTTCCAGGACTGGCCAAATCCAAACTCGCAAATAGGGCAGGTTCTCCATGTAGCCACGGCGTTCGATTGTTTGGTTCATACCGAAGGAGCAAAATTGTCATTTGTGACTTTTTTGACACACCCTGTATGACCCGCTTGACATTTCCAGGATGCGTATGATCAACGGGGAAGGGAGGAATTCGCGTCAAACAGCGCGGCGGCCCGGTCGGCCCCATAATGAAGGTGTAGTGTCCAAACACTTAATGGCTGTTTGGATGACACGCACCACTTATTGTCGCAATCATCCGCTCTCGCTCAGCGGCACCACTTGATTAATGCGAGTGTCGGGATAAAAGGCTGCGCATATTAGGGAGGTGATTACACTGCCCAGGAAACTCGTCACAAAACAACAGAAAGCCTGTGCAATCAACACGCTAACTTTGTAAAACTTTGCCTATTTAAGTTTTCTAATTGACTCCCCCACCCCCGAAAATAAATGAAGGTCTCTGGTGAGCAATCAGCTTCATCTTTTGCTCAGACTCTCCCGTAGATTAAGCTAAATTAACGCCGAGTAGCGGGAAATTGTGACCTGCGCGAGGGTCGGGAGCGTGCGCCTGCATGCCTTGAACACTCAGGCAACAAATAGAAAGAAAACACAGCAATGGAAGAGAAGCCAGACAAAATTTTCATTGTCGAGAGACTTCATCAGACTCCACCCCTCGAAGGACAACCTGTCAACATTCACTGCAGAGATGCTGCAGGAAGAACACGGACGAGACGAATGAGGACAGTAGACAAGACCCAACATTGTCCATAGATGTGAATGTTGGTCTAAATGTTGTCCGGTGATGGAATGGCGACCACTACAGGGTGTTCCCCGCATTTTGCCCAAAATCAGAACTATGTTGAACCAAGAGGAGGAGCTTCATTTAATCAGGCCATAACCCATTCTCGTAAAAAAGTAGCGCTTTGCTGTCTTTATGTGGTACCCTCCCAAAAGGTTTACATAATAATTGCCTATAGAGGCCACAAGATGGCAGCAAAGCACCATTTTTGTACAAGTGAAGCTCCTCAACTCGATTCAACATAGTTCCTTAAAGATGACAGCAAGGATCAAAAGAGAAAATGGGTCGAGAGAAATTTCAGTCATCCTACGACTACTCCTACTCTGTGAGTTTTTCAGCACTCCCCCATAAATCAGTAAACATGGTCATTAGCAAATGCCGCAGCTCGCGCCACCGAGCCGAACAGAGTCGAAAATGTCACCAGTCCAAATTAGAATGTCCGATGGGTGGAGGATGAAGCTGCCATAGAAAAACCTTATACAGAAATAGAGTATGCATAATCTTAAGTAAATAAAAAAAAAAAAATCATCATTTAGCTGCGCCAAAATGCAATGCCCCATGACAGTCGGCAAAATTGGATGGAACTTCTAAAAAGTAGTTGGGCGTGAAATCCTGTAACACACCCAGCATTGTCACCTTTGAAAAAGTTACAAGATTGCCTCCCCCCTCTCCTGACGGGAAGGTTAATGGTGAATTCTCTCGGAGCAATGAGCAGCAGAAAGAATAAGCTAAAGAAGACCGCTGCGCTTTGTGATCTGCGCCGGGGAGATTTCAGGTTTGCACGGCAGGAAAGCACAGAAATAAACACCCGCCTCCTTCACGGTAAGACTTTATCAGCGAGCGAAGTGGAAGCCTATACTACCGCAATCCCAATTTCATGCACACAAACAAACCGAGACGCGAGTGGCGCTCGGCGGGCGCTCTGTTTGTGTTTGCCGCTCTCGCGCCGCGATTCGTGTCGACACGCTCGGCACCTTGAGGGCATCGCATGGGGGGTCATGAGGGAAACGCAGCTGAGCAGACCAGAGCATGGCAGGGATGAGGAAGTTGAGACAAAAAGGCGAGCCGTGACATTTCGGGGGGGACTAGCGCTCCTTTCTTGACCGCTGCTGCGAGAAACAACCCGAGAGTGCCAGCGGCGTGATTAGATCCCACTTGACGAGTTTATCCCACCTCAGCAAATCAGATAATAGCTTTGCGTTTTGCAGCGGTTTAGCCTCCGCACCCAGTCAATCGGCCACAAGGCGTGCGGGACCGGTCGGCAGCATATGGCGACATCTGGCGACAAGGAACCCTCCCAAGGGTTTGGTGTCACTGTCATGTTGGGACATGTTTGCTTCCCAAACGTTTTACACAATATGGTGACAAAACCCTAATAGGCCAATAGGAAAGTAGTCATTTGGACAGTGCAACAAGATATTTGTAGGTTTGGGTTAAGAAGACGACGACTCTACCACCTGAGCAAGACCTGAGATTTTCCTCAAGGATTCAGTGGTTTCACCCGGTCTCATTTGCCGTCTTTGTGTTCATCCCGGTGTCCGTTCAGGCTTATTTCTGCTTATTTCACACCCGAACTTCAGCAAGGAAACAACAAGGGACTTACTTAGAGGTCAGCGATTGAAGCTTGGCGAGATGTTTTCAAATGGACTCCGTATGCAGGATAAAAGAGAGAGTGAGAGTCCAAAAAACATCACCCAGGTCGCGAACCTGAGGCGACGAGCAGATGGAACACCCCCTAAGCCTATTATCGCCGTTTTTGGGAGCATTGTGTTCCTCCTGGTATGTCATTCCTTCCCGCTGGTGCTGACCTCCTGAGTGTTTTTTTCTTTGTGAAAACAGAGAGCTTCTTTCACTGTCTGCCAGGAAGGAGCTGGCACTTGGGGTCCGCCCTCCTTCTGCGACCGCGACACTAGAAGATGAACTCAATGAACACAATGACAGCTTGGCACACTTGACAGAAGGGAAACTGCTCCAGGCAAACTCATGGGTGTGGGAGTAAATAGTTGGGACACAGCAGCGGTAACCTGATGGGAGGGGCTGACGAGAAGAAATTGGCCAATCAGAGGTTCGAACGGTTATTCGAAGTTTCCCCACGTGAAAACAAAAGCTTCTTGGGTAGCAACAATCGCTCTCAACGCAAAGTCTCTGTCAGATGTCAAACTGGTCTAAACTCCGGCTTCTGATATGAAATTGGAAGCCACCAAATTTGCAGGGGTGGCTTGCCTCACGATGCCACAAGATGTGAGCAAAGCATGACTTTGTCCAAATGAACCTCCTCAACTAACTTCAACATACAGTAGTTCCTTGCGTCAACATGCCAAAAGATTGCGGCAAAGCACATTGAAACAACGGAACATGTTACAAGATGTCCGCCAAGCCCTTTCTAATAGGAAGGTTGTACATTACTCACTAGGAACTATAAGTGAGAGACAAGCTTTCTATGTTGGGGAATGGCCAAGTCTTGTATGGATTGTTAGCACAGGAATTCAATCACAATTAGATTTTTTTTAGGGTATTTTAATTTATTTTAATGAGTTCAAACCAATAGTCTCGGCACAGCATGCCGGTAAAATTCAGGTTTTGATGGCCATTGTGAAAGGGGAGCACAAAACAAGAGCGAGGAAAAATCTTTCAAAAAACATTTCGGATCTCAGCCAGGGGGCGGCCTGCAGAATTACCCACAATTCGCCTTCCCAACGCGGATGGCGTAACCCCCCCCCCCACCTCTTTGTCGACACGCTCTGATGTGATGCGTACAAGCGGCAAGACAAAGTAGAATGTCTGGCAGGCGTGTGTTTGTTCTGTTGCGGAGCGGAGGAGAAGATGAAGAGAAGATGTCAGGATTGATAGCCAACTTATCTAAACCTCATTGATTTTCCACGTGTTCTACGGAGCCCATGCAGAAAGCCCTCTGAATAGACTCGCTGGGAAGCTTGTCAGAGTGGATGAGACTGATGAGGAGAGCGGCAGGGGAAGAAAAAAAGAAAGAAAGATAGACAAATCTGTCCTCCCACACCTTCCACACAGCAAACACATTTCCCCTGTTTAAAGAAGAGGCCGGCGCTTCTCCTTGCAGACACACGGAGGTGTTTGTGCAGAGCAGAACACGCGTAATTGGCCTCCATGCCCGCAGGTCCGCTAGGCGAGTGTTTGACCCATCAGCCTATTTAAGGAGCATGAACGCCTACTGAAGCATGGAGGCCCAACGCCGGCAGTCTGCAAACGTTCGGATTCAACCGACTCACATATCCGATCGACGTCACCTGGAAAACTCAGCATGGCTTTCGATTATTCACTTGCTCCCAGAGCCAATTGAGATGCAATCGCTTCGGCTTCAGTTCCTCTGTCGCCTCATATCATAAACATGGCGCTCCGGAGGAAGCCTGACAGGACTCTTAAATCATCACACTTGACAAAGGTTGCAAAATGACGCCAATTTTCAAAGTTGGAAAATTTCCATGGGAGTGAATCGTAATAAATATGAATAAACCAAAAGTTTACAAAATTGAATATTACCCACCCCCCTAACTGAAATACATCATTTTTTTGTGGTTGTTGGCAGTCTGTACCCCTTTCCTGCGGTGTTCCTCAGGGGTCAAGTCTAAGGGCCCATCCTTTTGGTGCTCGACGTGTTTCTCAGAGATGCCCTTTGACAAATTTGAAAGGAAATATAATTTATGTTGCAGCCTAAACTTGACTTAAATCACCGGACTTCAAGCAAGTGAAGTGGTACTGTACCTTGCACATCTTATTTTTCGTGTTGGGATAGACGCGTCTATGCTGCTTTTGTTGTATGGTTGGTGTTCCTTCTTGCCAGAATATTAAATCATCTTTAAGCCTATCCTGGTTACCTAGATATTATTCAAATAGCAATTTTGACCCTAACAGAGTTTTGACTTTGTGTTACTGACAAAATGGTGTCAGAAGTGGGACATTTAGGAGCGAGGCCTTATGTTGTTTACCCATGGGACACTGTGAAGACTCGAACATGATGGTTGAATAAATTGCTTGCGTAATGTATGCCATGTTTTTTTTCTGAATATTCGGCATATTATTCATGATAGAGTTCACCTTGAAGACAGAAGACAGGGACGCTGAGCCGGCGTGCCATCGTAAAGATAAATCGCTTCTTAAATCGCTTCCGAGGGGCTGAATGGCAGGAAAACATGACACGAGATGTCATGTTTCACGTTGACAACGGTGCATTGGGTTATTTTTCTGCAAGGAACTGAAGAGTCCACCTGCTGACAATAAACGGCAGCTCACGTTGCGGCTGAGAAAGTTGTGGAGACGATGACGCCAAATGACCCTTAAAAGGCTTGATTTGAACCAAAATGGCAGACTTCCTGCGTCTTTTCAGACATGTCTATCCTCATCCAAACGTAATCCCTCCATAGGGATTCCAGGCACCACGTTTAACATCTCCATTTATCTTCTTCCAACGGCTGCGCTGCTCAAATCCACGTGACTGCCACCTGTTCCCCCCCTGCCCCCCCCCCACCCGGCTCGGCTCTGCACTCTGATTTACGACATTTATGTGAAAGGGATGTCTCTGAAGTTTTCGGTGGCGGGGGGGGGAGGCGGCTTGTGGTGCAGGCACGTGGAAGTCTGCTGGATTGGAAATGAGCTGGGGTAAAGGGTGGGGGGGGTACTTTTATCCTTAGTTGACATGAAAGTGATCGTTAAATCATCTTTACTGCCATGCCAACCAACATCTACGCACCTCAGCTGCCAAGTGTCATTGTCACACTGACGATGACGAGATTGCATTGAACCGATTTTTTTTTCCAGAAACATTTTTTTTTTGTTTGTTTGTTTTGTTGTTGTGATTGCGAACGTCCTCAATCTGCTTATCAGCTTGATAACTACATTCATATTGTATGAAATGATCCTATTTTCATTTTGTTTTCAGTTGCTCTCATGTGGAATCAATGCCAATTTGTTTTTTGGTTGCGTGAACTTTTTGCTGCCGCAAGAGGACGGTTAGCAAATTGGGTAGGGTAGGACAATCCGAAATGAAGACATTGATGTGTCGTAGCTTCCCGACTGACTTTTTAACACCCCGTCAACACGACGTCTTTTATATTTACCTCAACAGACAGTCGATCCCCCCACTTAGCTCGTCATCGATCAATCCTCGGCCTATTTAGCTAATTGTTGGCACTTGGAGCTGTGGGTAATTCATCCCAGAGGTGTGTGTGGGGGGGAGTTCCGACGTGGGGTGAGGCAATCTGTCAGGGGGTCGATTGTATCGGCGGGTGGGAGTCTGCATGTCTCAACGTGTGTTTATCACAAACGCCGCAGCGAGGAGGAGCAGGAGGACGAGGATGAGAAAAAAGGAGGCGGCTTATTAGTCCTCTTGATGGATGGGGCAGATGCTCTGACTGCGGTATTAGTATGATTATTACTGAGCTGGTGTTATCATTGTTTGGGTTTTTTTTCCGCACCAGCAGATTAATAAAAAACAAAAAAAAAAAATAGAAGCTGTGTGTAAATCGGAATGGCACAAAACTCAACCCATATCACTCAGTCCCTTTTTGGTCATATTTGGGCAAGGGAGAGGTATAAATTGTGATCAACGTGGTCTTAAAAGGGTCTTAAAAAGTCTTAAATGTGGCTTTTCGAGCACTGCCGATACCCTGAAATACATCACAATCAAATTGTGAGCATGTGACCGCTGACACGGAATCAAGTGGAGCAACATTTAAGATGTGTCATTCGAAGAAGTTCAGGATTCACGTGGACGCTGACGGTCAAAATGCTTGTGCGTGTGTAAATCGATTGCAAAGCTGTCTTGGGGATTGCAGATCAATTGGAGCGCAGGGTAGACATAAAGAGGGCGAACAAAAGCGCAACGTTTTTGCACCTGAGAGTGTACGCCGCTGCACCAATTTTTCTTCTTTTTTTTTTTTTTTTTTGATGCACACACAAACGACCTAGGCGGCTTTGGAGCAATTTGAGTCTTTAATGGAAAACGCGTTCAAGAAGCCTGACTGGCTCCCGACTTATTCAAAAAAATCTCCATTAAACGTAATTACATGATAGCGGCGCATGCTGCACACTTGTTCAATTCATGTGCTGCTTTTCACACTTTTACAGTACCTGTTTTGATGCCTGGGAGAGGCCCCGGGCTGGGAGGAGGAGGAGGTGGGGGGGGGGGGGGGTTAGCCTCGGGTGACTTTGAATTTAATAAGAAGATTCCGGAACAATCACTTAGTGTATGAAAATCATCTCAAGACAAAAAGACGTTTGTGTCTGGAGTAGTGGGGCAAGTGTCCGTGTCCATGTGAAAATTGTTCAGCCCTGAAAGGAAGATCTGCCCCCCCCCTTTTAACCCCGCCACCCCCCGCGGCTCTGAAACTGGAGCAGGAAGTGGGTACACTGAAGGCAGTCATGTTGTACATGCCGACTGCCTATTGAACTTAATGTACAGCACTGGAGGCAGAGGCGCAGCGTGACTCCTATTACGGCTTTGGCGTCTCATATTGCAGCTGTCGGGCGTTGCGCATCAGTTTTGTTGAATGATTCATTACATTTGTCCACACGGAGGCGCATCGGCAGGCTAACAAGTGTGTGTCAAAGAAACAGGTGGCGGTACAACCCCTCAAACCGGAAGCTCGTCTGAGCTGAGAAGCAGATTTCGGGAGAACGCAATGATTTGGCGATTTAGCATTACAAAATCGGTGGAGTCAATGTGATAGAAATTTGGTAGCAATAGGACAAAATCGATTCATTTTCAAGGATCCATGGAAAAGGCCAAATTGGGTTGCTTCCAAACAAAATGGTCAACTTCTTGTGGCTTTTAAGATAAGGCTTCTTGAGGCTTTTTTTGTGTTGACCAAATTTCCTGCTGCGAAGACACACTGGCTTTTCGATGACTCCTGGAAATTGTCCAATTGGCCCCACTTAGAACCAATACGGCCTCCTTTCTGTGTCCTCAAAACATGAGATTTTTTTTTGTGGGTCTACTCATGGTACATACACTATGCCTACCAAATCTCACGCGGCTAGTTGAAACTGACCACGGGAGGCTACCATTTTTTTTCGATTCTTTCGATCGGTTTTGGAAAATTGCCGCATTAAGCTCTAAGCGAGCAGTTTCAGACTTTTTGGTCCGTCGCCTCATGATTGACCAATTTTTTCCATTTATTTTTGCTAATCATCTCCTGCTCTGATCGCTTAAAGTGGTTTTTTTTTCTCAAATATTCAAGGTTGTTTTTAATCATAGTTTTCAAAGCTGTGACTCAGAGAGTTTTAATGCGCAATTATGAAATTATTCGGCTTTAAATTCGAAGAGCTCCTTCCTTGGTCCTGCTGCCTCCTGCGAGGTCACTGCGGTCTGTGATTTGATTGAGCGGGCTGACGAAGATCATGATGAGCCCAAATCAGGACTATTCCTCTTGTTATGATGAAGAATGAAAAGGTAGCGTAACATTTATCCCGACCGACTAGGGGGTTGGGGGTGGAGGGGGGAAGCAGCAATACGGCTAATTACGTTTCTAGCGTTCTCCGCCAGTCGCATTCATTGTCGTAATTAATTTCATTATTTCCGGCGCTGGCTGTTGAGAGCAGATTAGTTCTGTCGGAGTCGCGGGGATAAACACGGCATAATTGCTTATTGCTCTCAGAGGCCGCCGCCGATTATAGCTAAGGTAATGAATGAGAAAATATCCAATCACCTCCAACACCGCCGAGCCTCCACCCCGGCCGGCTGCTTTGTTTGTTTGCCTTTTGTTCCGCTTCACAGGAAGTTCGACTTCTGACTGGAAAAAAAAAAATCTTGAAAGTGACGCCCCATTGACCCGGGAAGGCGATCAAAGTAGTTGTCACTGCGCCCTCCAGTGGAAAAAATTAGCAACAACAGTTCGCTTTTCCTAAAAAATTACAGTCAATATGTTCTCTATCCGCCCCCAGCTAAAACGCGATTTTTTTTATGTACTACTAAAAGCAAGATCGATGTAAGATGGATACCTCCATCGTCTTGTGTGTACAAAGCAAACTCGTTAGAAGCGTAAGCGAGTCAGCACTGCAGTCTTGCTCCTGCCAAGGGGAGTCTGGCACATGAGCTTCATCCGCTCTCAGATCCAATCCGCATTCTCACTTTCCCGCCGTCAAGCAGCGTCAACGCGGGCCGGTGTGCAGCGGAGCAGAAATTCCTTCTGATGGAGCAGAGGGGCTCGGCGGGGAACGTTAACGCTAAAGCTAATGGGGTCAGACAGCTGCATATTAGCCGCGCATCGTGTGCTCGAACGTAGCAAGCGGTGTGCTTACCTATACCTGCAGGCATGGAAGGGTTCAGGGGGGGAGAGCTTTACGAAATACGACCCACAGGCTCTCCGGGATTCGACTTTGAAACTTTTTTTGCCAGCTAGGACAGCTCGTAAGGTCATACGAGCGGGCACTCGATTTATAACAAAATTCCTTATGACATAATGCGAATTTGTGACGTGAAATTGTATGAGCGCAAATTTGCCACTAATGTATTCGTTAAAAAAAAAATAAAAAAATTGAGAATTATTTTAAAAATTTAAATAATTCATTAATTAATTGTTAAACTTATTTTTGTGTTATTTTTTTCCAATCTTTTTTTTTTCCCGCTTAGGTCACTCTCATGATTTTTTTGTAATGACTGAAATACTAAAATCCGATCTAAAACAGCCCCCGCTGATCTTTCCGTCTTGAAAACACTCCTGCCGACACCCTAAGATTACATATCCGCGCTGACTTTCTGCACCTCCCTCACCTGAATCGAATTTGTTAAAAAACGTGAGGGGGTGTCACTTCTGCGACAGTTACGGTGTCACATTATGCCGCCAGATGAGTCACAAGGGTAATTCTCTCCAACGTTAGCCCCAGAAGTGTCACATCGGCACAGAGTCAGCTCGGCGATCGGTCGGAAGGTCAGCCGCGACTTTTGTCCTGATTTTCTGACGCTTTTTACGCGGGGGTGGGGGGAATGAATGAATCCTTCGACTGTAATCGGATTGCCGTGACTTTGACGCTCACGTATGCGACCGAGGTGTCACGTGAGTTGACAAGGAAAGGGTCAATGGGTCTTCACTTCAATTTTAACC
Organism: Hippocampus comes; assembly: GCF_001891065.2. Classification (NCBI taxonomy): domain Eukaryota; kingdom Metazoa; phylum Chordata; class Actinopteri; order Syngnathiformes; family Syngnathidae; genus Hippocampus; species Hippocampus comes. Next base: position 771,951 of record NW_017804844.1, read on the forward strand.
TACGTCAACTTCGAAAATATAATTTTTTTTTCTTTCACAGATAATGTGAAGATAAGTGCTTCTTCTTTGAGTTAATCGCTTTTTTGAAAAACATTCACTATGCGGATCAGAAAAATTTGCTAACAACAACACTAAATCGCTAATTTGGCAACGCTGCCCACTTTTGTAAAAAGGGTTCACGACCTTTTTTTTGTTGTTCAGCGTCACGCGGGGATGCATATTGAACGGCTGCCGAAAGAATCCGTTCGTGAGTTAAATACCTGACTAACTAACTCAATAAATAACACCAACTCGAATGGCCCTAGTGCCCAAAAGTAATTTCCTGTGGCTGCGGATCAGTCATCATGGCGGAATTGAGGTCAAAAGACCTTCACGCTTCCTTCCTGCCAAACAACAGCCCATCAGGGTCAGACTCCAGTCAGAGAACTTCTGACCGTCCAGCTCGTGTTTTTGTACAAATAAAGACTTTGTTGAGTTGGGACTCTTTTGAGTGACGGATGCTCCCCCCCTTCCTTGGATTGTTTATGCACCTGGAATGTTTGAACGCGGTGGATGCCCGGGTCGACTTGAATGCGGGGACCTCGAGATCTCTGTTCCGGTCAGAGCGCGAGCTGGAGCATTCGGAATGAGCTGCGGCTATTTGATGCTCTTTTGAGGGAATGCGAGCCGGACGAGGTCGGAGGGTGACTCGAGACGGGCGCGAGACGGGTACCTGCGGCGTACAGTTGCAAATAAAAATACATTTTAAAGGATTAATCATCCGCGTGTTAATATCAGACGGCTTGTTTATGGTTCCGCATAAAATGGGCGGTGCATCATTTGATGGCGGCTGTTTGTGTGTTACGAGGATAATCGTTGGCGCAGGTTCAATTTGCCGGGAACACCTTACACGCGCTTGTCGAGTGAACGAAGCGTAAACTAAAAGGTTCAAAAGCCCCTTTCAAGGAAGCAGTCCGATAAGGTTTGTTTGAAGCCGGTGGGGCGGAGCGGCGCCGACAGTCAGACGGTGTCACCGTTCAAAACCCCGCGGAACAATTTTTCCTCCTGTGATCACCGGCTCAAGACTAGTCCAAACGTACACAAAGCGACGCAGGGGGACATTAATCTGCTGTGTTTCAGGTAAAGACCCCCCCCCCCCTCGCCCCCTCCCAACCGAGCCCCTCGCCTTGCATGCCAAACATGTAATGAAGCATGCGCGCCAGCTTCTAAATTGGCGTTCAATTGACTCTGCCGAGTGACTCGGGGCCCGACCTGCTGACCCCCGCGCCAGGGACCGTGCCGGGAACCCAAGATAGTGAGTACATTCAAGGGTGGATGTCGCATTCCGTTCCCTGGGGGAGGGTGGCGAGCAGGACGATTGGAGTTAGTACTCTCACAACGCCCTGCTTATTTATTTAGTAAATGGACGCTTGCTGCGTGGCATGTTCCAGATATTCCACGTGAGACTGGAGTGCCAGACGCAACTCTCAACCTTCATGCCAGCCTGATGGCAACTGAAAATGCACTTTGGGGAGACCTTAACATGCCGCAGAACGCCCCAACTTTGTCAAATATACCCCTCTTGAAGAATTTTAGCGGTTCAGAGCACAATCCCAGACTTTGAAAAATAGAGTCCTTGACCCAAGATCAACCGGTGGGCATAAAATTGGGGACACATGAATATCATAAAAGGATGCATGGAAAAAGTCTCAAGGACCCACGATGAATATTTACTGGGAGGTCGGCCATTTTGATTTGTAGCAGACATTTTTCGCAAATTCCAGAGCCTGTACGTTGACGCACTCCTACGAGGGGATTCGCCCAAATGAGCCCCAAGTGTAAGCAGGCCTAAACGAGCGATCAATTGCCAAGTGTTTTTGTCCACGCCCTGGGCGGAGCATGGCGCCTTATGCTTATTTGTTTGGCTTCTTCATTTCTTCGTATTCCAAAAAAAACAAAAAAAAAAACAGTCGTCATGGATTGACGGACACCGCATGAGTGATCGTCTCGAAAAAGACAATAATCCTTGAGCGTTTGAATGACATCTTCATGGTGGGGTGCTGTAATCCCGCCACCGCCACCACCGGCGCAACCTCACTTGTCAGCGTGAGTGAAGGCACTCATGTGTTGAGTTGCAGGTTAATAAATATTGAAGCCGCATCCATAATGGAGCCGCTCGCTGTGTTTGCCTTGCATCAGTCGCAACACGTAGCGAGGCAGCCACTTCAAAAGTCACTTTGCTCACTCAGATGTAGTGGCGCAAGCCAGGGTCACTGAGAACAGGAGTGGCGGAGGGCGGGGGATGACGACATTCGGGGAGGCGGGGGGGGATATGAGGCAAAATATCAGAAGGGTCCGCGGTCGCGCCGCTCCGAGGCCCCGCGTCACCTCGGCTCCCGTCGGCTCATCCCCGTCGACGTACGACATCAAACGACCCTGAGAGCCTTTCATCCCCCGGCGCCCGCCGCTCTTCTTCCCCCTTCCCATCGTAGCCGATGGAAGCTTAACGTGGCGGAGTGAAAGTCAATACCCCGCCACGCACACACGCACGACGAAAAGGTCACATGGAGAAGGTTCCCCCCGAAAGAAACAGCTTGTCGGAGGCCAAGCCGGCCAGCAGGAAGTCACATGACACCACTTAATGTCACGGTTCACTCTCTTGACCTTGTGCCAACTGCGATGTCTCACAATTAAAGTTTCGAGCCACCCAATTTCTGAAAAGGTTGCCGCTTTGGCCCACTGCTGCCTCGCACCAGAACAACAACAACAAGGACACTTTCCCGCATTTGAATTCCTTTTCGCCCCGATCAGCAGAGGTGGCGAAAACGCTCACGCTGAAGTACTGATACTTGCGTTAAAAGAAAGAAAAAAATACAGTAATAACCAAAATACTGTGCTGACATAGCTGAATGTATTCTTGCAAAAAAAAAAAAAAAAATTCTATTTACGTCTTTTTTCCGTCATGTCTTCTTACTGGGAGGTTGAAAAAAACTAAAAAGCCTATTTGGGCCAAATAAGGAGTAGAAAGTTTTCAAATGTAGGGAGTCACCACGAAATGAATACACCTAAAAAAAAAAAAAAAAAAAAAAAAAAACTAACTTGGTTACTTCCCACCACTGCGATTTAGCGAAGACACTTTTGTACATCTCCGTGACGTTTTTAACGTGGGGCAGCAGGGGCCGAGAGCTCAGCTTCTTATCTGAGATGACACGGAGGCTTTAGTTCCTCCCCAGCGTAACCTTCTTTCACGCGCTGGGCTCTTCATGGCGTTGGCGGCGACACAAGCCGAGTGCTACGTGGGCTCGCTAAGTGAGGTTCAGGTTGTTTGCTTCCGACCCAAAAGGTTTTCTAATATTTGGAGGTGCCCCGCCAAACGCCCAAAATGAGCAATGAGATCTACCAAGTATGGAGGAGCCTGGCGATTGAGGTCTCTGAAAGTGACTGCTTCATTTTTGAAGCGGCGACAAAGAATCGTCTGCATACAAGCGACATGAGATCCCTTCAAATTTGCTTCGAGGAAGAATTCCAAATGGGCCTTAAGATGGACCTTTGAGGAACACCACAGGAAATGGTACAGACAACCACATAAAATGATCTGTTTGTGTTCAAGATCCGAAGATACTTTCCCAGTCAAAACGCCTGTCAGGCTAGTGTAAACGCTATCTTGAAGATGAAAACTAAGTTACCACCCCCCCCCAAAAAAAGAAAAGCCTCAGTCGCTATTTTGCGCGAACACGCCGCAGCTTCCCGGAGCGTCGCTTGTTATCCTGCACCTTTTTATTCATCAAACACGGCAACCAAAACCACTCTCTACTCGCTAAGCGTCCCTCGTGAGCTCATTAGCCTAGCATGGTAGCAAGGGCTTGCCTCACTCCTTGAAAAAGATACAATTGTCTGCTTTTGTGCTATACTTTTAACTCTTTTGAACAAAGAGCGCTTCGCACATTCTCTTTTTTTCCCCAAAGTTTGCAGAGTCCAGTTTTTGCAGACTTCAGAGCCTGCGCTGTTTAAAACAGGCACATGATGCGGGGCCGGGGCGTTTAGGAGTTATCATGTTTCTTAATAACATGTAACACACCGCAATTTTGCTTCGGTTTATTTTAGTGAGGAAAAGTACATTAGCACCACCAAAATAAAAGTACATTCATGACAGAATGAATTCAATTTAAAAAGAATTAAACAGTTTTTATCCTAACTCCTCTTAGTTCATCAGTACGGTACTATTATTAGTTGTTCTTCACAGAGGATAAAGAATACATGACTATGAATACTGTTTGTGTTCACTCTGTTGCTCAAACAAAGGCATTAGCATTACGTTCGCAGACTGAAAAGCTATGATTTTTTTTTTGTTTTTAGAGGGGGGTGGGGGGGGGTTCGGATGAGTTGGTGCTGCTCCTTTTCCACAATTTGTCCGCTTTAAGAGTATTGAGCGTAAAATTAGCTTTCACGAGGGACCCGAGGAGGCGGTGGATTTACGGCGAGCTGACCCAACATGCAGAGGCCTTGAAGGAAGCTTTAAGGGGGAGGCGAACAAGACACCAGGCGTGAAAGTAGCGTGTCCGTTCGACATCTCGCATATTAGCCCCAAACCAAAGTCCACGAGTTTGCGCCACGCCACTGTAGCCAATCTTTTTCGACGCCGGTGCTGCGCCTTTGTGCGACGGACCCTCAGGGCCTTGTTTTCCACATACCCCCACCCCCCCCACCACGCCCCACCCCTGTCCCCGAGTTCCCCCTCCAGTAAAACAGACTTTCAAAGCGGTTCCATAAGCCTTTTAGCTTCAATTTGTTCTGCCAATTATTATCCAGCTCTGCCACTGTGATGGAAGCTGCTATTTTGTGCCTTTTCTTCCGTGGGAGTGGGGAGGCTGCTCAGGCACCCGCTGACAGATTGACTCGGGTACTGAGCACGGACAAAGATGATGGGGTGGGGGTGGGGGGGAGGTCGGGAGGGTTGAAGAATGAGCCGCCACACGAGGAAAAAGACATTTAAGAACGGGGGGAAACGTATTGACGTTGACAAAAAAAGGAGCTCATTCAGTTGTGATTTTATTCAATTTTTTTTTCAAAAGTTGTTTCCATTGGATCAGGACCTTTTAATTCAACAAAATGCATGGCGCTTGACAGTTTTACAATTTATCAATTTCAAAATAAAAGAATGGATCATTTACTTGAACGGAATTTTATGACCATTTTTTTCTCAAGAGGGTATGGTCCCTTTAAAGGAACTTCATTTAATTTTGTTATGTGTTACAATCCAGTTTCTGAAAAAAGTGAGCTGAAAAATGTGACAGAAAAGTAGATCAGGCGCTAACTCAAATGAATGTAACTGTGAATTTCAAAACAAAAGAAAGCTTGCAACCTGTTAATTCCAATTCAAAGCAAGTTTGTGCAATTTTTCACTTGATTAAAAAAAAAAGTCTTGTCAATTCATTTATTTTTAATCAGTCATGTTCATTAAATCTCATGGAATATAATTTTCCTTTTTTTTTAATTGGATCAGGACCTTTCCATTTAGTTAATTCAATTAAGAAATAAAACTAGCTCTGGAGCTAATTACATTAATTTTTCAGGTTTTTTTCTTATTTTTATTAATTGGTTGCGACCTTTCAATTCAAATCGATTTCACGTTGTGTGTCATCGTTTATTTTTCAAAAGAACATGGCGGCACCTTTCAGTTTAATCTTATCTCATTAAAATGGTTCAGGGCCGAATTACATTCGGTTTAATGTGATTTGATTGCACTAGTTTTCTGAAATTTGATGACCTTTTTCAGCATTAAAAAAAAAAAAAAAAAAAAACACCAAAAGTTGGAATAACGGAGGAAAGGCTGGTGGGAGGAGTGAGGGAGGGGGCGGGGTTTCAGGTGAAGAAAAAACGATATGTTGAACCAGGAAAAAACAGTTAAGTTTTCCCCATCTGCCTCCACAGTTTTCAGTGTGTGTGTGTGTGTGTGTGTGTGTGTGTGTGTGTTTCTCTTGTGTAGCAAGTGGAATTTTCCATCACTTTAGTAAATCCAATATTTAAACACTCGCGAGTGTGTAATGAAAAGCAAGAAGGCGTGCACGCAGCCGCCCGTTCCCCTCTAATATATTCTCATTTCACTTCCAACACGCTCCATCGCCTCTCCGATATGATTCTCCCGAGAAGGAATGCGGCGTCGCCCGCTCTCTGGCGGCGCCGTTCATTCCGCGATTGCCTCTGCGAGACCCCCATCGCCTTCTCCCCCAAACACGGATCACATCTCCGTGACCGCCGCCCAATCCCGCCCCCCTCTCCCACTACCGTCGCCATTTGTCATCATCGCCTCATTTTTCAACATTTTTTTTCGAGCACTTTGGAAAACTAATTGCTGCTCCCCTGACTGGCCACGGATGCGGTAACATAGGAAGCTTCGTCTTTTATGCTCATGAATTCCTCCGCAGGATTCATTAAAGCCGGCCGCACACCGAGGGACGCAACCGCAACGCCGACCGAACAATTTCCTCGCCTTGAGCTGCGATAAAGCAGGACGCCGAAGTCACACTTTTGTTGCCTTTGTAGCCAAAGCCCGAACAGCCACGGGGACGGGCAAACTCAACTCGGCTCAACCCAAGTGGATTTTATCGAGCACTTTAAAACCATTACGCCTGTTTCCAACGTGGTGGTTCGTGGAACAAAAAAAAAAAATGGAGTCGCACAACAACAAGCCAAAGAGTAAAAAGGACTTTATACCCGTGACCGGTTTGTGTATTTTGGGTCACTTTAGGAAAAGTCATCAAACTTCAGGGTGAAAAAAATCAGGCCTGATTTCAAAACTCGCCCCCCTCCCTCAATCTCTATTCTGCTGTCAATTACCATCTTCCGCCCCTCCCTGCTCCTCCTCAGTCCTTCCCTCCCTCTGAGTTCTCCAAATGCCTGCATTAGCAGGGGGGGAGGCGTGAGGGGGGGAGGCCGTCAAGCGGGACAATTGGCACTCAGCTCCGATTGGCTCCCCAGATAAGCAACGCCAGCTTCCATGTGGCACAAGAGAGCGTGCAGACGGGGAGGAAGGCGGCCAGTCCGACAAATTTGCCAAAAGGAGCGGCGACTCAAAGTGACTTTGCTTGGACAGGAGATAAACTAGTAGAAACGAGGCGGAGGACGCGGCAGAGTTGTAGAGGAAGAAGGTAAGACGAGAACCGTTTGTTCTGTGATGTCGCACATGTGGGGTGGGGGGGGGCACTGGAGACCCTTTTGTCCTTTTTACTTTTCTCCAATAGCTCATTTGCATTTCAACTGTTGCGCAAGGTGGGAAGTAAAGAAGTGCAGATACTTTGGTTCTGGACTTAATTCCATTTCCAGAGAGACTGGAAGTGTCACAGAAAGGAATCGAAACTGTCCACCGTGTGCCGCGAGTGCTGAAGCGGGGCTTCTAATTTGACAGATGATTTGAAAAAAAAAAACAAGAATCTACTTCTGAATTGAATCAAATAATCAAATGTCATTTCATGTTGGTAGGCCTGACCTCGTGGAGTTTTTGTGAGAAGGTAGTCGGGGGGGGCGTGGGGGGGCGGACGTGTTGGAAGTTGTTAGATGGTCTGCTGAGTTGCCATGCCAAGCACGCGCAAACTCCCGTTGGCATTCTGACCTCAAAATCTCAACCTGTGCCAAGGTTCTACTTTCTTCTGATGACTTGCTTTTTTTTGGGGGGCGGGGGTGGAAAGACTCAGAACTGAGGTTGAGCTCTGAAGCCTTTAAAAAAATTTTTTGTTATTCCCCGAGCGGCATTTGCAAATCAACCGACAGCAATCGTTGACTCTCGCTGATGTCGTTTGACTTAATTTGAACGGATGCGTGGCTTAATTTGCCCGACGTTGATTGCAAACTCTCCCCGCTTGATGTTTATGCCCGATGACATCATCGCCCTCGCCCGGGACCGCCGCCAGTTTGTGTGATTTAGTTTCCTCGTAAACGACGGGACTATTTTTACGGCGTTCTGCAAGAGCGCTGAATGAACCCGCCGAGCTTTGAGCAAGGGAGTCAAACCCGGCCCCCCCCCCCCACACCCGTCCAGGCTTTCGAATCCTTTTCAAATACAACATGTCAGCAAAAGTATTGGGACACAATCATTCTGGCCGGTTGTTAATTCTTTACTTTCGTTCCAAAGGACCCTGCCTGGGATCCGGCATGTAAAATGGATTGTGTTTAACAAATTGGCCGTGACCTTTCAACTAGCCAGAGGAAGGCGGGTGGTGTGGGGTGGGGGGGAGCCTTTTTCACGGGTCCTCCCACTTTGAAAGGGCCTTTTTCCACGGCGTGGGGGGGATTCTTTTTGCATGGGAGGTGAACGTATGGTGGAAACATGGCCACTGTGAAATTAACACCCGATTGCGCTTCACATTCCCAAATTGTACGTTTGTGCCACACACACTGAGATGACTTTGGAGATCTCATCCGATTTCATGGCCAATCACACTCGGGGAGAGTGCAAGACCTCCACCAAGGCACAACTTCCGAATACAGACACTCCTCCTCTCATCCGCTCGCTTTCTATTGGACAACATTCATATGCTTTTTTTTTTTTAAAACAACTAAATAAATTAATACATTTTAATTATGTTTTAATTTTTAATTCTATTTTTCAGATGTCTGCTTTTTAATTAATTTTGGTATTTTTTTAAATCCCCAATTTGTGCTGTGTTTGCAAAAAAATTATCCCAGTTTTTAATCCGTTTGGAGAAATTAAGCAAAATATATATATTTTTTTAAATCCCTAAATCATGACATTTTGGTGAATATAGAAAAATAAATCCACCAAATCGTGCCGTTTTTTTAATCCGGATTTTGGCTGCAAAAACTAAACATTAACAGGTGGTTCTGCTTTTTGAGTCTGAAATTGCGGTAAATATAAATGCGTCCGTGAATATCAAATTTGTTCAATGTTTTCAAATGAGAACTTGTGGTGGCGGTGGGGGGGGTGTAGCCACACTTTTACCCAGATGTGAACCAAAACTGAACTGGCTCTTCTTTTTTGGGGGTTTGAAATGAAAAATGTTGAAAAAATAACAAATTTAAAAAAAAATATGCCAGCTATGTTTATAAACGGGAAAGAAAATATGGATCCCTGCTGTTCTACCGATCTGCACCGAAACATAACCCAAAAAAATTGTTAAATTTAGATTTCCTCGACGTGACGTCTCTGTGGTGACGCATATCGATGACGTCGTAGTTAGCCTAAAGTCTACGGACTGCTAGCATGATCCGCTAATGACGAATTGTGTTGTTGCCGGCTCATTTAATGGGGCAGCAGGTGGAGCAACGCTGAGACTCCTCCATCATTCCCCTCCCGGCAGATGCTCGCGCTCTCCCCGCATCGCCTGCTGCTTCATTTGCCCTTTTACGACATCAAACAAAACTGCTACTTTTTTTTTCTCCTTCTTTGGCCTCGAGAGCTGACGTCGCAAGTGTATCGGAATGCAATGGGAAAAGTTAAGCTCCTTCATATGATACTCTACCCCCTCCAAACCCCCTCCTCTTCATCTTCGGCCAGCTGCTGGTTCTTAAACAAGTGCCCGATGAGTTGAGGGCAACGTGCATCGCCTCCGAAAGCAGTGACCTCACGGTGGGGGCGGAGTGGGAGCAAATTTGGCTACATTGTGGTGAGCGGGGAGGTGAAATGTCAGCCGTCCCGCCCGCCGTACGCACACAAAGCAGTCAACCCCCCATGAATGGTGGGGACAATGATGGAACGAGCTGGCAGATTGAGAGAGTCTGCAGACAGTGGCACAAAAGCGCCCGGCTCTCGCGAATGCATCATGGAGTCCGGCAGTCTATCGGCCTCACAAAAGTGTCACAAAGGCCCCCACCTCCAGCAGACAAGAAGAAAAACTTCTGGGCCCCTCCCACCTCGCCAATCTTTTTGCCACCTTCCGAGCAGATGTTCAAAGCACGGAGGCGGCAGGCGCAAAGTAAAAGTTTCAAGTCAGATTTATGATCCACCCTCGCGGGGAAAATTTGAAATCTATTACCTACCATGTCAAAGTTATTGACGAAACAATGTCCGGTGCTTGCTATTTTTAACAACTCCAATCATTGTTTTCAGACATATGACCACCGTCAAACATCCATCAGAAGAAAAGAGGATTAAAAAGAGGACCAGGTCAGCGGACTTCAAAATGGAACCCCGGTTGGGATTGTGGCTGTACGTGACGCTCTGCGTGATCAGCATCCTGCCCCAAGGCCTGCTGGGTAATCACGCAGACGTCATGCCGAGGGTCCAGAGGGTCAAACGAGGTTGGGTGTGGAACCAGTTTTTCGTCCTGGAGGAGTATACCGGGCTGGACCCGCTTTATATCGGAAAGGTTGGTTCGACACAAACACACGCGTACACAAACACCGCCGAAAGTTCGTCGGTCCGCGATTGTAGACACGCTGCCCCCGAGACAACTTTTTTTTTGTGATACTGGAGTCGTACGGAGAAAATTGAGTTGACACAAGGGACCCAAATGACAAAGGGAGGACACAAAAACCAAAACCAAACAAAAACATAATCCTAGCACTAGCACTAGCAACATGTGCCAAGTCACCGACTTCGTCAAATCACAAAGTCAAGTCGAAAACCGCCACGGCAGCATCAGGAAGTTTCCTCAAAATCTGCAGCTTTGATCCGAAAAAGCCCGCATGGAGAGTTCACGTCGAGTCAACGGACTGCGGCGGTGTTGCGGTATTAAGTGATTATCCCATTGAAAGCCCCCTTTAAAAAAAAAAAAAAATGATGCAAACCCGCCTAATGAGCGTCGGAGGGAGGATTCCGGAGGAAAAATCCACGATCGGTTAGCCGGCTAACGATTCCTGGGGGCGGGGGGAAGCATCTTGGGAATTCACAAGAAAAAAAAAAAGTGCCCCATCCACATTTGTGGCCTAGCTTGGACCAGTCATTAGGAAAGACAACCTTAATCTGCTTCAATTTTAAGCGATCGCAGGTTTCGTCTCCACTTTTAAACAGATCAGGCCTTGAAATATTATTTTTTTTCTCAAATATCAAAATTTTTGGTCAATTATTTTCCTGCTAGTTTGACAAATATGACAAGTGCGACTTCGTGGAAAAAAAAATCTTCTTTTTCCCTTGTTACTTCGGTTGATTAACACACAAGATGGCCGCCAAGGGTCGCATTTAGCGGCGCTGTTTGACGACGGCGAGGTGCTCGACAAAGCCCCCCTGAGTGATTTCCCGTGAAAAGGCTGCCATTTGCACTCCCCGGGGACCACAAAGGGGATTGTGATTGCGGCACACGGTCGTCCCTGGCAACAAAAGGGTGGTGATTCGCTTCTGATTCCGCGGTGATTAGCGAGTCGACGCGCAAATGCTGTTCCACCGCCGGTCTCATCTTCGAGAGGTCAACATGTGCTTTTGTGCTCGCTTGACAAATGTCAAAATTAGCATTGATTGCAACACTGATCCTGCCCCCCCCCCACCCCTCGCATTGTTTTTAATTAATAGAGTTTTGGAATTAGCCCCCCCTGCGGGATCCAGAAAGGATTATCTCATCTTAAATGCAATGACGAGTTGAGCCGGTTGGCTCTGTGACATATTCTGATTCATTTATGATCAGAGCAGAATTTTTCCGAATTGAGCGGCGAGACCAAGATTGAGCCGCTGTTGTTTTGCGGCAGCTCCACTCGGACATGGACAAAGGCGACGGGTCCATCAAGTACATCCTGACGGGCGAAGGCGCTGGCACCACTTTCACCATCGATGACAGCACGGGCGACATCCACGCCATCCAGAGGCTGGACCGTGAGGGCAAGGCTCAGTACGGGCTGCGAGCTCCATAGCCTTGTCTAAAAAGAAGTGTTTTATTGCCATCTCCATACAATTAAAAATCTTTACCAGGAACGTCAGTGATTCAGCTGACCGCAACGGACGCAGACGACCCGACGTATGGCAACAGCGCCCGGGTGGTCTACAGCATCCTGGAGGGTCAGCCTTACTTCTCGGTGGACGCCAAGACCGGTACACGAGGCCCGTTTGCTGCAGGCCAAGGGGAGAGTTTCTTTTTTGGCTTTTGGGGTGGGCATAACCTCGCGGTTGTCTCCTCAGGCGTGGTGCGGGTCTCACTGGCCGACATGGATCGGGAGACCAGGGAGAACTACACGGTGGTCATCCAGGCCAAGGACATGGGCGGCCAGCTGGGCGGCCTCGCCGGAACTGCACGGGTCGACATCTCGCTCGGCGACGTGAACGACAACCCCCCCGTCTTTGATCAAAGTGAGACAACAGGCCACTCCTATTGTTCATCCCGGACAATTTGTGTCATCTGTCTGAGCGCTGAAGTTTCAAATTAGGATTTTTAAGAAAGGTTTTAAACAAGATGTTAAGCCAGGATTTCAAATGCGCGTTTTCAAGCAGGGTTAGAGTTTGAAAGTGGTTGGCTATTGAACCTGGGTTAGGATATCCATCAAGAGCCAGGATTTACACTAAATCAAAAAACAAACCTGTACAACAAAGGTTTTAAATACAACAGTACAGCATTGGAACCAAAAAATTGGACTACAAAGCAAAAAAATGTTATTTGGACTTCTTTTCAATACAAATTCCTTTAAAAGGAGCACTCTTACTATTGTTCTGTTGCGTTTTTATTTCACCCCATCGAATTTGTTTTCCCTCATTCGTCTTCCTGTGTGGAGGATTAGCTCCCTCTGGCGGTGGTTTATAGAATGACCGGTGCACCTGTGCGCAGGGTTGTACCAGATGAGCGTCCCCGAGTCGGCCTCGGTGGACTCCGAGGTGGGACGCATCTGGGCCAAGGACCGAGACGTGGGCGTCAATGCCGACATGACGTACAGTGTTATCGACGGCGACGGCAGAGACACCTTCGGCATCGTCACCGACCCCGGCAACAGATACGCCATCATCACCGTCAAGAAGGTAGGGCTCCGCTTTTGAGTCAGCCAGGGCGTCAAGGCATAGTGTTTTAATCAAAGGTTGGATTTCCTGGTTAGGTTTCGGGTATCAAGTATGGAGCAGCTACAGTTGGGGTTTTAGATTTTGGTTTCAAGCCATGATTAAGGTTTCAAGTTGGGGTTTCAAGCCTGTATTGAGGTTTCAAATGAGGGGTTTACACTCTTGTAACGTTTTTGTCCGTCAGCCACTCGACTTCGAGACCAAGCGCAGTTACACGCTCAAGGTGGAAGGCGCAAACATCCACGTCGAGACTGCCTCTTACTCCTCCTCCTACTCTTGCGCGTCTAGAGGGTGACGTATCCCGTGATTAGTCAGGCGTAATGCTGCTTACTTACCAACAGAGGTCGCCGTTGCATCACGTCATCTCGACAGGTGCTCCTTTGTGTTCCTCTCCTCCTCATCCCTTCCAACTTTCAATATCCTCCTACTCCACATAATTTTCCTGAACAGAGGTCGCCGTTGCATCACGTCATCTCCACAGGTGATGAGCGTTCTCCTCCTTTGCGTTGTTCTCCTCCTCATCCCTTCCTACTTTCAATATCCTCCTACTCCACATAATTTTCCTGTTCCTCGTTTTTCTTTTCAGGTACTCTTTGGACCGTTCCAGTGACCCGGATAAGTTTTTCTACGTGGACATCACGTCTGGAGCTCTGATGACATTGCGTCCGCTGGACCGTGAGCAACTGGGCTGGCACAACATCAGCGTGTTGGCCATGGAGATGAGTATGTGCAGTGGGCGCCACTTTTGCCTTTCAGCCAAAAATGCAGCATCATAATACAGTTTTATTAGGTTTAAGACATGATTAAGGGTTAGGATTTTAAACAAGAGCGATACGATACCCGATATCAGTAGCCCAGCCCCTAACTTCAGGGTTTTTAACAAAGGCTCGTGTTGAAGCGATGGTTAGGTTTTCAAAATAAGACACCTGATGATTGTGCTCATGTTGTGCTTGTGGGGTTTTCCGTGTGTGTGTGTGTGTGTGTGTGTGTGTGTGTGTGTGTGTGTCAGATAATCCTTCTCAGCTGTCCAGCGTGGCCGTGTCCATCCGCGTGCAGGATGTGAACGACAATCCGCCCACGCTCAGCGACTCCCTGGAAGCGTTCGTCTGCAACGGCGCCAAGGCGGGACAGGTGGGTAACAAGTGCGCGCGGGCCAATCACGTCACCCGCTGACGCTCTGTGCCGTCATAGCTGATCCAGGCGGTGACGGCCGTTGACCCCGACGACCCTCCCAGCGGTCATCACTTCTCCTACGCATTAGCGCCGCACGCTGCCAACAATCCCAATTTCACCCTGCGGGACAACCAAGGTAAACACAAGATATACGAAGTATATATTTATTTCTATCGATATACTTTACCAATAAATTATCCAAATAATAGACAAAACAGATAAATATTACAAAAAAAGAGAAATAGAGAGATATAAATAGATAGTAAGTCTCTCCTTGCATGCTTAGACAACACGGCGTGGATCGTGACGCGTCGCGGCGGCTGGTCCCAGCGTGAGCAGAGCATCTTCTACCTTCCCATCACGGTGACGGACGGCGAGGCGCCGGTGCATATCAGCACCTCCACGCTGAGCGTGCGCGTTTGTGCCTGTGACCGCGACGGAAACGTCATGACCTGCAACCCCGAAGCTTATAGCCTTCCCGCCAGCCTCAGCAGGGCCGCGCTCATCGCCATCCTGTCCGCCATCTTCGTGCTCCTGGGTGAGTGATTTCCATCATACTCTAACTAAAAACTTTTTATTGAGCTAGCATTAGCTTTTGCGCTAATTGTGCTCACATTGCTATTTGCGTGTTGCGTCAGTGATGATCCTGCTGATGCTGTCGCTGAGGACGCACCGCAAGAAGCCGTACCTGAGCGATGAGGAGGAGAACGTGCACGAGAACATCGTCCGCTACGACGACGAGGGCGGCGGCGAGGAGGACACGGAGGCTTTCGACATCGCCGCCATGTGGAACCCGTGCGAGGTGCACCCCCACGCGAGCGAGACACGGCAGGACATGTTTCCGGAGATCCAGACTTTGTCTCGCTACGTACCGATGGCTGACGCCGGCAGCAGCGGCGTTCACGGCTACGTCCTGTCCAAGCTGCTGGAGGCCGACGTGGACCCGTGCGCGCCGCCCTACGACTCCCTGCAGACGTACGCCTACGAGGGCGAGGGCTCGGTGGCGGAGTCGCTCAGTTCGCTGCAGTCGGGTGTGTCGAGCAGCGACCACGAGTACGACTACCTCAACGACTGGGGACCGCGCTTCAAGAAGCTGGCCGAGATGTACGGCGTGCTGGACGCTAACAGTCCTCCCATGTGGTAGCAACACACACGGCCTTCAGGAACCTTCTGGAAAAAGCACAAAGCATCAAATGGATTGAATTCCGCTTAGACGGGCCTGGTTTTAACCCCACAGTGGCTTTTGGAGAAGTTGGTTACATCGTTGAGTGTCTCTAATACAGTGGCAACGCTCATGTCCTTCTCGAACCATCCAGAAAGAACGTAAAGACTGACAGCTTTTCCGCCTCAACGGGCCTGGTTCAGTGGGTTCCAAGGTCAAGATGTACAGCATACTGGACGCTAAGAATACACACAGCCCTTTCAGAGTCATCTGGAAAAAAAGCCAAAGCACCAGGAACCGACTGAATTACACCTGAACAGGCCTGATTTAACCATCCAGTGGTGCCTCGATGGGTGAGCTACATCATCAAGACTGTTGCAAAAAGTTGTCAATGTAGAGCATGCTGGAGAACTATCTGGAAAGAATGCAACATAGATTTGCCTCAACGGGCCTGGTTCTTTGCGTTCCAATATCCAGCCTCCAGGGAAATCGACATCAAGGCACTGGAAAAGAAGTGTGAATGAGTACTGACACTGCCACCGCCTCATCGGGTCTGGAGCTTAATTTATTACTCTAAATATGTTGATGCTAACTGATTTTTGGAGGTTATAAAGTCACGCTTAAAGGAGCCGGCCTAGATGAACGGCGTTCTTGACGAAGAGGCATTCACAAACACGGACCCAATTCCGCCTCGACGGGCCTGGTTGTAACCCTTTAGTGGCTTCCACATCCTGGAGAGCCAACTTCAAAGCACACATATACGAAACAGCGCCACAAAAGACGAAAAGATTCCCAGCAGAAAAACGCCGCTGACGCCTCGTCGGGTCTGGAGGAATATTTTTTTGTTTTGTATTTATATTGGAGCTAATTTATTGATGGACAGGAAGCAGATGCTCACTCACATGAGAAGTCTTCATGAGCGGCTTTCATCCGGGAGAACATCGTGCCAGTCCAAAGGCCCGCGCGCATCGACGGGGTCGACGACCTCATCGCCACCACGTTAAACGCCACTTGTCGCTGTCATCTGCATTAAGTGCCAAATGTACAAAAGAACATTTTTGGATTTTAAAACTAACAAGAGCAGCAAAAGAAAACAAACTGTGAGGGTGCTTTTTGATCTTTTTACTTGAACATATTGGGTTGCTCATGCTACGCCAAAGGTCGTATGCGAATGTCGGTACTTTTTTTGTATTCTTGGTAATAAAACACTCAAAAGCTGACTTGGTACCATGATTAAGTTCCGACAAATGAAGCAAGGCAAGGCTACTTTATTTAAAAATATCACATTTCATAGACAAGATAACTCAATGTGTTTCACACAAACCGAAAGCACACCGACAGTAAAAGCGTGAACAAACAGAACGCAAAAGACACATTCGCAAAGAAAAACGGTTTTTCACTTGCGTTTAAAAACATTTATACTGACTTTACGCTGATTTGTCACCTCGATTTGGAACTACACAGTTCCAAAATTGGATGCGGGCATGAAATCTGAATTCCAAAGTGGACACGGATGAAGAAACACATCACGTTTTGTCTTCTAACGCCACAATTTTATCGTCGACATGGACTCAGGTGACAAGTCACACAGACGTCCTTTCCCACTTCGTTGGGAGTCCAAGTCTCAAATCTTTGACTCACACACAACAACTGAACTCATCACGAACTAAACAACCAATCAGACAAGCCTGAGCCTAGAATAACAAAAGGGTGAAAGGAAGGACTGGATGAGGTCTTGGAAGTGTTTGTTTGGGAATGTTTCGTCTCCAAAGGTTGACCTCCGAAAAGGTCGTTTGGCAGGTCAAAGTCAACCCCGGCAGCGCTTCATCCGCAGGAGATGACAGTGAAGCGCTTGGAGATGCACGACATGTTGTGCAGCACGATGCCGAGCAGAAAGAGCAGCACGCACGCTACGAGCACCACCGTACACACGCCTGACCACGTGGACCCCTTGGCCGCCCCGCCCGCCGCCGGACCCCCGGCCCGCCGCTCCAACTCATCCTCGGCCTCCAGCTCCAGAAGGGCGCCCAGAGGTCGTCTCTCTTCAGGCACGGTAACGACCGTCACGCCCTTCTGCCCCCCGCCCGGCAGGAAGCGGCACGCCAGCAGGCTGGCCGCGTGTTCTTCGTCAGCGGGCAGCGGCAGCACGTAGCAGCCGCTGCCGGGCAGGCGGATGAAGACGGGCGTGCGCTCGTAGGCGCGCGGGATGGCCACGGCGCCCGCCGCGACGGGGTCGTCGGGCAGGTGGGCCACGGAGAGGCCGGGCGGCAGCTTGGTGACACCGCGGCACCACGGGCAGCGAATCTCCTTGTGGCTGCTGCGCATCTGCGTCAGGCACACCGAGCAGCACGTGTGGCGGCAGTCCAGCAGCTTTGGTCGCCGCCGGGGGCTGAAATAGTTGAAGCAGATCTGGCATTCCAGCAGGGAATCTTGGGAAAGAGTCTCCATGGCGGGAGGGGGGAAAAAAATGTCTCCCCGGTCCCTCAATAATTCGCTCTGATATCAATTCACCCCAAAAAGGGATTCCGAAAACGTCCTCGTCCTTAAACGGTGCTCTGCTGACGACCTCGATGGCGTCGCGGCGACGTCACGGCCTGCTGGCGGCGACATGCTCGTCCATCTGCAACAAAAGAGCATCAACGTTCAAATGAAAACCGGGGGGGGGGTTCGGCGATGAGCAGTGCACTGATTAATGCGACCTCATCACTTGATTGCGTTGTGAGAGTTTGTCCAAAGTGCTGACTCACGAGTTGGTGGCGAGTGAGCAGGAAAAAATGCAGAGTCACGACTCGGCCCGCTTCGACGGTCATGAAAATCATTTTAAGAGAAACAATCAAAGACGCACTTGCAAAGGCATTTTTTAGGAAAAGGGGGGGGGTCGTGTTCTCCCCCACCCCTTTGCTCTCATTATTCTTTTCCTCTACTCACTCATTATAGGACATCATTGCTCACCAATGCCACTCAACCAGTTTTTTGCATTTTGTGTGCCATGTATGTCTCCTACTTTTTATCGTGTTCATTATACGAGCATAACTCTAAAAATACATTTCATACGGAATAAAAGCGTCAACTTTTAGGTGGCAGATAAATGTTTGAATCCGGGGTATTGATGTGGGCGTCGGCGTGGCGTAAACATGACAACCGCTAATGGTATCTTTGGCCGCTAGGGGGTGCTGTTTAGAGGCCGGGTTGAAACAAGCAAACAGCGATGATGTCATTTGATTGATGACTTCGATCTGCTTTGTATGATGACCCATTTTAAACACACGCTGATAGACTGTGTATAAAAAAAAAGTTGTGATTGTAAAAAAAAAAAAAATGCAGTATTGTAGGGGGGAAATATAGTCACCAGTAGTTATATAGGACAGTTATTAATTTATTGTACTTTTTGTCCTCAGCAAGAGTATGAATAATTTCACCGGAGGGTAGTCATGACGTCATCATGTGCAGGTGGCACACACACACACCAGCAAGTTAACGAACACACGCGCACACACACACACGGACTCCCTCGGGGCATCCACATACAATCAGCCAAAGGGAAAGTGCACAAGTTTAAAAATAACCACCATGGCCGGCAGCATTGACACGCACACACAAACGCACGCGCGAACAAACACGGACACATTCACACTGGCCACGGGGTGTGAGGACGCAACAAAATACCTGCAAGAACAAGCGCAACTCCTTCTAATGTGAGACCCGGCACACAGCTAAAAATGTCAGGCAAAAATGTCACGCGAACCCCATCCGGCGCTTGGCGTGATGAAGGCGTGTTCCCGTTAGCACGCATGTCCGTGGCAAGAGCGAGAAGCTCCAACAGGAGGCGCTGCGTGCCCTTTAAGATAACAAGAATCAGAAGAAGGAGAAGGAGAAGAAGAAGAAGAAAAAGAAGAAGAAGAATGCAACAATGGCGGTCGATCAGTTATGAAAATGATGCTAATAAACATTAATTGCTGTACTGTATTTTACGGCGCCGCGTTTTCTCTTGAATGTTTCCCAAGCGGCTGCTCTACAAGGTCTCTCTCTCTCTCTCTCTCTCTCTCTCTCTCTCTCTCTCTCTCTCTCTCTTTCTCTCTCTCTCACACACACACACACACACAAGGCAAGGCATTATGAAGGTCATATAGTACAATAAAAATCCAACCGTAGGTCTGTGTGGTGTTTCATATTTAGCAGAGATTTACAAGATTGCTAGATTTGATAAACATTGCAAAATGTGGAAAGAGCTAAATTGGGTGCCAAACACAGACTTTGTTGGCAAATAAGCCTTAGGCTTCATTAGGGAGGGAAAAAAAATCAATTGGAATTTAGAGAACTAAATTTGCTGCCTAAATGGGCTGCAGGAGACATCCACTCAGGAATTAAATGTGGCGAGAGTTAAGTTAGCGCGTGAATCAATCTGCAATCAATGTGATGTAATCAGTCAGAACACAAAGTCCGACTGATTTCCGTCAACACACACACACACACACGCACACACACACATATATATCTGGGTGCCTTATCAAAGCACTTTAGCCCTCATGCTCGATCAGATTAGAGCAGAAGGTGGGTGCACTGATACCTCTGGAGATGTGTTTAGCACTTGCTTATCCTGATCATACTACAAAGACCAATAAAGTTTCTTTCATAGGTCACATAAACTGACTCATCGAGATTTGATTAGCTTTCTGGTCCAAAGTATCCAGCCAGGCCCAGACAGCTAATGTTAGTTTAGCTAAGACGTAAGCAAGAATAAATACTGTCAACGTACCGCTAACATGAGCTGATGCTGAACCTCTTTTTTAGCAGGTGAACGAAACAAATGAGCTGACGGCGTTGCTGCAGTTTTTCTGTTGCCGTGACAGGGGGATGCTGGCGTCATTTGCATTCGCCCAAGCAGCACTTGTGTGCACTCACACTTGATTAGTGGCGATAATTGATCGTAATCATCTCCATGTTGCATTCAGGCAACAGTTCACTGACAACACCCTTGCCTTCAAGTGGTCCAACGACACACAGTCTGCATCTCTTTTCATGGTCTTGTTGTACCTCGCATCCATCCATCCGTTTTCTCGAGCGCTTATCTTCCGCAGGGTCGCGGGTGAGTTTGACCCTATCCCAGTTGACTTGAGGCTGGTCGCCAGCCAATCAGAGGGCGCATATAGACAACTATTTATAATTTTGTTGGAGGAGGGAAACTTCTAAAATATGCAGCATAGGGACCCTCGAGGACCGGATTTAGTCATCCCTCATTTCGAGCCTTCATTGCACATGCATGTTTTTGGAATGTGGGAGGAGAAAAGCTACAGGGGGTACATGCCAACGACATCCATGAAGGTCAGAAACTGGATTTGACCCCTCAACCACCTCCCTCCCCCAAACTCAGACGTGTGAGGCAGTTGTGTTAAGCACTCCTCCAACATTCTGCCTCCTCACACACACACACACACACACACACACACACACACACACACACACACACACACACACACACACACACACACACAAACGCGCACACACACACGCGCGCCCGCACACACACACACACACACACACACACACACACACACACACACGTCTTCATCTCTATTCATAACATCGTCTGGTTGATTGCATTTCCTGGAGCAACATCCCGCCAATTAAAAGACTGAATGATTCGGTGCTCGCACGGTCGGGAGGCGGCCGGCCAGCGGGGTTTCTATCTCATTAGCGGCGTCATTGTGTCCCGCAGCGGTCGGGGCAGGAAGCCTTTTAATAACATTTTGTATCGCGCGTGCTTGCCAGCGATGGGCCGGCAAACCAGGTGTGAACACCAAAGTGGGATTAACCCACAATCCGAAAGAAACTGGACGAAATATGCAACCGCTTATCCTGATGAGGGCTACGCAGGCGTGCCGGAGTCTTGGGACAGCAGGCTGGGTACACCCTGAACTGGTTGCCAGCCAATCTCAGGGCACACATACACAAACAACCATTGACTGTTTTTTTTTTTTTTTTTTTTTTTTTATAAAAATAGCCAGCAGCCAATTCAATAAATACAACCCTAACAGGAAGTCACTTTCAGATTTTCTCCTCCTTGACAGCGAAAGGCGAACTAAACCATTTTTCTGGGAGCGACAACCGAACAGAGCAGTTCGATCCGGGCCATTCGTCAGCGCTTACAATCCGTCCGGCCAACTGAAACGACGACCATCGATCACGGCTGGCAGACAGAGCGCCGAACAACAGGAACACCCGCGAGACGGAGATTGATTCCAAGCGCCGTGAAAAGCGGACGCAGGGCGGGGTGCCCTCAGTTAACGTAGGGCGGAAAAAGAGCGGATTTAACAAAAAAAAAAAAAAAGAATAAATAAACTGAATCGGGCATGACGTCCTTGGTGCGAAGCTAGCACGTCGGACTGCGACATTTAGCTGCCAGGTTGAAAATGTAAATGCAATATTCTGCACAACTCGCCCTTATTTCCGCTGACGGCTTTCAAATCTACGGAGAGCTCTGAAATCCGCGGCAAATTCCGCGATGGCGGATTCCCGTGGGCGCTATCTGGTTTCTGCAGTCCAACACGAACGCGGCGGCGGCGAGTGGCGACGGACACGATCATAGTCAGACACACAAGCGAGCACGGTGGTGCGACTTCTCATCACGTTTGCGCGTTTGACGGATCTCAGCTCTGTTTCATTGCAGCCTGGAGAGGGGGGAACAAAATAAAATCTATTTTTGCATGCCTCATTTTCCCCATCTGGCAGGTCGCGGCCTTTTTTCTCATTAGTCAAGGTCAATGACGGTCAAGACGCTTCCAAAAAGAACTGGAACTGACTTCATCTTCATCATCATCGCACACATGACAGGGAGGAGGACCGAGATGAGCGGAAGGATTGCAGATCAGCCCCACTCTGACCTCAGTTAGCCTCAGTATCTTGATTCGACATCAACTATCTTCTTGCTCTGAGACACTGAAGCTTACAGATCAGCCGAGGCACTCCAAAAAAAAAAAAAAAAAATTTTTTGTTTTTTAAAATTTTTTTTTTTTTCCTGTGGTTTTTTTTTTTTTTTCTTGTTGTTTTTTTTTTTTTTTCTTGTTGTTTTTTTTTTTTTTTCTTGTTGTTTTTTTTTTTTTTTCTTGTTGTTTTTTTTTTTTTTTCTTGTTGTTTTTTTTTTTTTTTCTTGTTGTTTTTTTTTTTTTTTCTTGTTGTTTTTTTTTTTTTTTCTTGTTGTTTTTTTTTTTTTTTCTTGTTGTTTTTTTTTTTTTTTCTTGTTGTTTTTTTTTTTTTTTCTTGTTGTTTTTTTTTTTTTTTCTTGTTGTTTTTTTTTTTTTTT
Source organism: Hippocampus comes (assembly GCF_001891065.2). Taxonomy (NCBI): domain Eukaryota; kingdom Metazoa; phylum Chordata; class Actinopteri; order Syngnathiformes; family Syngnathidae; genus Hippocampus; species Hippocampus comes. The sequence continues at coordinate 794,490 of NW_017804844.1, forward strand.
CTTGTTGTTTTTTTTTTTTTTTCTTGTTGTTTTTTTTTTTTTTTCTTGTTGTTTTTTTTTTTTTTTCTTGTTGTTTTTTTTTTTTTTTCTTGTTGTTTTTTTTTTTTTTTCTTGTTGTTTTTTTTTTTTTTTCTTGTTGTTTTTTTTTTTTTTTCTTGTTGTTTTTTTTTTTTTTTCTTGTTGTTTTTTTTTTTTTTTCTTGTTGTTTTTTTTTTTTTTTCTTGTTGTTTTTTTTTTTTTTTCTTGTTGTTTTTTTTTTTTTTTCTTGTTGTTTTTTTTTTTTTTTCTTGTTGTTTTTTTTTTTTTTTCTTGTTGTTTTTTTTTTTTTTTCTTGTTGTTTTTTTTTTTTTTTCTTGTTGTTTTTTTTTTTTTTTCTTGTTGTTTTTTTTTTTTTTTCTTGTTGTTTTTTTTTTTTTTTCTTGTTGTTTTTTTTTTTTTTTCTTGTTGTTTTTTTTTTTTTTTCTTGTTGTTTTTTTTTTTTTTTCTTGTTGTTTTTTTTTTTTTTTCTTGTTGTTTTTTTTTTTTTTTCTTGTTGTTTTTTTTTTTTTTTCTTGTTGTTTTTTTTTTTTTTTCTTGTTGTTTTTTTTTTTTTTTCTTGTTGTTTTTTTTTTTTTTTCTTGTTGTTTTTTTTTTTTTTTCTTGTTGTTTTTTTTTTTTTTTCTTGTTGTTTTTTTTTTTTTTTCTTGTTGTTTTTTTTTTTTTTTCTTGTTGTTTTTTTTTTTTTTTCTTGTTGTTTTTTTTTTTTTTTCTTGTTGTTTTTTTTTTTTTTTCTTGTTGTTTTTTTTTTTTTTTCTTGTTGTTTTTTTTTTTTTTTCTTGTTGTTTTTTTTTTTTTTTAAAAAAAAAAAAAAAAAATCAATTGAAGTCTCGCCCTGACACAAAACAAAACCTTGAAAGCTTGGAAACCCATCAAAATCAATCCGGTGAGAACATCCAGCGATGTTTGTCCATGCTCAATTGCGAGTGCTTTCATTTTGCGTTTGACTGTTTGTTCCTTTCAATCAACTTTCTTTTTTTTTTTTTTTTGGACCATTCACTCGAGCCACAGCAGAGTCGAAGGTTGCTTGAAACTCACCTTTTTGCTGAGGAAAAAAATTAATAAATAGATTAAAAAATAATAATAATAATATATATTTGAATAAATATTTTTAATGTTAAATAAATGCTTTGAAACAGCTGTCAATTTAAACCATTCAACAAGCCACAAAAAAAAGAAAAAAATTTGAATTAAAAGTGATGATTCACCGAGCCCAAGAAGAAGCTTCAATAAAAATAACATACGAATGATTCATTTTTCTGCTTATGATGATGATGATTCTGATCGTCATTGCCAAATAAACTTTTGACACCAGGCAAAAATCCTCCTCGTGTCAGACAGAAGAGGTATCTCAGTGTGGTTGTGCGCTTGTGGTTTTGCTTTACAGGACCTGCCCACTTCCCCCTCGTTCTGTGCCACTCAGAAAAAAAAAAAAAAATAGAACAACCACAAGACCACAAAGAGCCACACCAGAAACCACAAAATGGTTGCAAAATGCATCCTGACAGATGGAGAGCAATCATGCAGCAGAGCGTGGACAAACATGCTTGGCCTTCCAGGGAACGTTTCAGGAATGAAAATGAAGCGCAGGTGCGAGCCGATTGGGGGACGATAAGGGGGAAAAAAAAATCAAATAAAAATCAAAGATGCAAAGGAAGGCCTCATTAGCTCCGTATGCTAATCAGACAAGATGTCTGATCAATAGCACATGAGCCAGGTGGAACGAGCATTAAGATTCATGCATTCTGCTTTAAGAAAATGGAAACATGCCAACAAAAGTGCGAAAAGCATCCTGGATCCACAAAAAAAAAAAAAAACATTTCAAAAATAATGATTAAAAAAAATGTCGATATTGCATATCATTATAGATGAGGTGCATATGAAAACACTTAAAAAAATTAAATGTCCTTATTTTGGTGTTTTCTACGATAAATGTGACATCATTGGTGCCGCACATGATTATGAAAATATGGAAAAATAAATTCCCACCAGTCACATCCACACCTTTGTGCAGATCACATTTGCATGATCGGATCGAGAGGCGACATTTCTGTGATTGGCGTCTGGGTTCGTGATGATTCCGCACGATATCGGCGGGATCTGGGACTGCCTTTCTGATCACAAGACGACACTTTGATGATCGCGTTATCAATCCAAGATCACATTGACGAGATCTGAGGTTTTGTTCGGAAGATTGGGGCGGGGCTACATTTACATGATCTGAGACTGAATTTACACGACTTGATGAAAAGCTCATCCTAGGCTTCGTTAACGTGATCTCAGGCTACATGGACACAATTCAGGGTGACAACGTGACATCTACGTGATCCAATGTTACATCTATGAAACCCAAAGCTGCAAGTTAGATTTACTTAAGCGACATTCCCAAGATCGGAGACAACATTTAAGGCTCAGCCAAATTTTTACTGCGCGTTTACCACGATCCTTGACCCCCTTCGCCATGCTTGTTTTTGTGTATTTATCAAACAAAAACCTCCTTTGGGGAGAGAATTACATTCCAGCGCAGTCAACGAACACGGGTTCCCTCGAGAGGCATTCGGCCCTTTTGGGGCCCTCTGGCCACTTAGTCCATGATTTCATGAGGCCAAAGTGACGCCTTGTTTGAGATTCCAGGGGAAAACAACAAACTAGGGAATGTTTGGCATGTTCTCACTGATTTACAAACGTATTTTTTCACAAACACAAGCGCACGCACGCGCGCACACACACACACACACACACACACACACACACACACACACGCACACACACACTATCTGAGTCAAGACAAGAAGCAACGAGCTGGCAGGGACGCTGTGTTAAGACTTCGTAATCCTGCAGGCAATTACACGGCAAGATTAAGGCGACATTTCCTAAAAGTGGGAGCACATCCAACTTGTTATTTAAAGGAAAACACTTTTGGGGAGGGGGGAGCGAGGGGGGTGTCTCTAAACTCGTCCTGGTGTGACCTTCCATGATTCCAGCGCTCACAACGCTGGGAACATCGGGACGAAACAAAAAAACAATGTCAAAATCAACCTTATTGTGGACTTTTAACTTTGTCTGCTTGTCTCACAATTGCTGGGACAATGAAGACGAGCACGCGCAACGCGCGCGCACACACACACACACAAACCAACAGCATCTTGACCAGAACATGAACGCACAATTTGTTCCAGACACAACAATAGTCCCGCACGCGAACACACGCCCAGTGCGCACATGCGCTCCAACACACGCGCGCCCGGACGACGCATATCGTGACAGTAAAGACGAACAAATAAAAAAACAAAAAACAAAACAAAGGCGAGCGGACAAACGGTGACACCGAGACGCAAAAAGGAAGCGACTCACCTCGCGCGGCAGTATGCGTGCGTGCGTGCGTGTGTCTGCAGCTGGTCCTCGTTGCGGGAATGCAACACAACAACACAAGAGGAATACAAGGGGGAGGAAACGCACGACAAGGAGGCGAGCAGGCGGCCGCCTTTTCTCAGGCGGCCACGCCCTCCCTGCCCGCCTGCCTCCGTCGCGCATGCGCACTCGCGCCCGAGCAGGTTGTACAAGGTAGATTGGGGGGATCGAGGGGTTTATACGGGGGGGATGCATGAGGGGAGTGAGTAACTGAAGTTCATGTGGCTGCTCATACACCCTCTTCTTACTGCGGAAGTGCTCAGAATACAAGCGCCAAACCACAAATAAAGATGAAATGTTCGAGGAGGCTTCATCTTCCACTGATATCAGTCCACGGAAAGGTACAAAATAATTTCCAATTAGGAACCTTCTCTGCCTCTTCTTGTTCTAGCGCCACCTTATGGTGTAGTGGATGACTCCGGAGGCCAGCGCATCTGTTAGCCTCCCACGGGGGGTCGCCTCATCCGCACCAACACAATTTTTTTCAACGCGCCTCATCTGCTTTCCTGCCAGGTGGAAGGGAACGAGGACGACTTTCCTGCAAAAGGAGGTCAGACGCAAAATGGGGCGACGCTCTTCTAATGAAATGTTCTTCGACATCACAACGAAAAAAAATACACAAAAACTAAAACCAAAACCTGCTCAGTCATTTCTCTGCTTACAAAGGATTTCTGCTGCTTGTTGACTTTGTTGCTAATCAGCCGTGATCGGATGAGCACGGGCTGGGTTATTGATCAAGAAAGGAAAAGAAAACAAAGATTCAAGGTTGCATCCTATTCATGTTTATTTACTCGCCAGCGATGGCGATGAATGACAATTAAGATCATGACGCGCTTGCGGCTACGCTAATTACCTGCGACTTTTTGCTCCAAAACTTTAAAGTGGTGGTAATCTGACGCCAATTAGCTGCAAATTGGGTAAAGATGAAATGTTTTGTCAGGTAATTACAGACCAAATTTGTACAGTGAACTCCTGTTGACTTGTTTGAAAATTAGTTGCGGTTAGCAGTTAGCACGCCACTGCTTGGACAAACACGTGCTGAACCAATTTAGCGCGTTTGGTCTCGTAGGGCGGCCCGGTGGTCCAGTGGTTGGCGGGTTGACCTCACAATGAGGGTTGACCTCACAATGCAGAGGTACCGGGTTCAATTCCTGCTCCGGTCTCCCTGTGTGGAGTTTGCATGTTCTCCCCGGGCCTGCGTGGGTTTTCTCCGGGTATTCCGGTTTCCTCCCACGTGCCGAAAACATTCATGGTAGGCTGATTGAACACTCGAAATTGTCCCTAGGTGTGAGTGTGAGCGCGGATGGTTGTTCGTCTCTGTGTGCCCTGCGATTGGTTGGTAATCGGTTCAGGTTGTCCCTCGCCTACTCCCCGAAGACGCCTGGGATGGGATTTCAATAACATTTTCTTGAAAATAAAAATGTTGCGCTTTTCAATGACAGCATTTTTATCGCCGCCTCCTCCCTCATTCCAAAAAATGATGTCCCGCATATCTGAAGTAAGTCGCGTTAAGATTCCCAACCCTGAACGTGGGCTCGCTCACTTTGACTCTTGTCACCATGACAACAGCTTTGCAATTTCAACTGTTCCATAAGGAGCACGTTGGAGCCTTTCCGTCCAAACGCAATCAAAATCTTCTTCTCTGTCTGGAAGGTGACCTCAGTGCAAAGTTGTATAATCGGATCCACCGTGACGGGAGATTGAGTTCATTCCGGCTGCGGAAGGTTCGCTCCGGCCGGGGAGATGGACGCCCGGGAACAAGCGGAATCACTTTACCGGCCCCGAGATGGAGATTCAGTAAGCGGGTTAACCTTCACCGCAGTCTTCCTCGCACTGCCAATATCATCTTGCACTCCAAAAACCTTTGCGGAGGCAATACTTTGGAGTGTGTGACTCGGGTAAAAGCCAAGAGTTACCTTCCTGGTTCGTTCATTGCAAAGAGGAGAAATTGCATCTGGTTCCAAAGTTATGATAGTTAACGAAAACGAGTAACATAATTAAAGCTGAAATTGAATAAAATACAATAAAATCAAAACAAAAATGACTGACACTCCAGCTTCCGTTTATAAAACTGAAAGCTCGTCTTGCCCGGTTCGTTCGTTTACGCCTGCAAACGCCTTGGCGAACATTTGCGACTTTTTCATTCTCAATATGAGTCATAATTTGAAACCCTAACGTTCGTTTGTTAGGAGTCGCCGCAAATGGGCCAGTGACGCCTCCTCCGCGCTAAGCAACAACTCGCCAAAGCACTTTGCTCCTCCTGCCGCGCTAATTAATTCTCTCATCTTCTCTCTGCGGGTGATGAATGATCGCCGGCTAATTTGCTTTTCACTTTGGACACGTTGGAGCTCGGCTGCGGGGAAGGTGGGTGGAAGGTGGTGCGGGGGTGGCAGCATTGACATGGCGGGGGGGGGGGGGGGCACGTGAACATCTCGGAAATGAAGAAATTGAATTTTCAGGCCAGAAGCCTTCCTTTTTTTTCTTCCATCCCTTCTGACCTTCCTCCTCTCTTCCTCCATCTTTTTCCCTTTTCGTCCTTCTTGACTTCGCTCTTTCCTGCCTTCTGTTGTTCGTCACTCACTCCTTTCTTTGCATCCTTCCGACCTACTTTTTTTCCTTCCTATAGTTCCTATATGTCAATACCTTCCCTTTTCACCTTGCTTTCAAATTTCTTCACACCCTTCCTCGCTCCCACCTAGCTTTCCTTCCTTCTTGCCTCTTTCTTCAAAAAGACACACACCCACACACACTTTGACATTTCTGCAATGTGTGTGTAGGTTTTTTTTTTCTTTCAATCTAGTTTGTGCAGCATCCGCAGGTGTAATGACCTTTTTATGAGCCGCATGGTCTCCGCCAGGCGAGCCTTCAACGATTTCCAAGGCGTGTCGGTAAACGGGCGCACTTGAAACGAGGCACCGCAGCCCACCTCAGCGCAGGGCACCGCTGGCCATTTGCCGGTGCTGATCCGTGACACGGTGGCGGCGGGGGGCCTCCTGAATGCGGCAGCGGCCGTCCGGCGGGGAGGAGGAGGGATTACAGAAGTGGGGGTTGGGGCGGGGGGGAATATCATATCTGCTGTTAGCAGCCAGCAGAACAACTTCGTTGACTTTAACGGCGACAAGTCGTTTTCAAGCTTGTGTGTCTGTGTTCAACGAAACCCTAATCCTTGTTTGAAAACCTACATTGTAGCCCGAATTTTACTTGCAACTATCCATAAGATACACATCTAACACAAGTGCCTCTGTGTGTGGAAAGGGTCACATTTTCAAATTTACTTGAAATTTACAATAAATCTATTACTATACAGTTTCACGTGCTGCGCTACATGATTCATTCAGAACGACTATACCGCAGCAAAACAGGCCCAATCACTTGATTCAACACCGCGTGAACTCTAACGGTTTGTGATTCACCATGAATCATTATTTAACACGTTTGCCCCACGGCCTGACATAACAGATCGGACAATAATGGAGGTCACAATTGCCTGCGTAGCTTGATAGAAACACTGTAGCTTATGTGAATACGCAGCAGTTTAATTTGAAAATGGACATTTTATGAGGTGGGGGGTGGTCAATAAATTAATACTGTCGTCATTTCAGTTTCCATAAGTCACGTGATTCAAGATGGAGCCGTGTCAGAGTACACAGCTAGCATTAGCATTCAGTCCAGAAGGAGCCACACAGCTCAACGATCATTAGCATTAATTTGGGGGGGCGCATTGTGTATTTACAACTCAGTGCTCATATTAACCTCATTACTAAGCTAAATGGATCTCAGTAAGGCCACATTTGTGCTCTTAGGAAAAGTTACGTCCGAAACTTTTTTTTAAAAAAAAACGAAGAACTACATTTCCCAACCACAGACTGACTTGTCGAACAGCAAACAAGGCAGTGTTGTGCTTTGCTGCCCCCACCTGTGACTGAGTGTTACTGCTACATTAATTCTCATCACATACTCGTACTTCAGTTCACGTTTTTATTTTCATCATTTCATTTATAATACAAACAATGCACAAAAAAAACCTACTTGAAATCGGTGTTCATTTAATGGCTAATAAATAGTGAACGTTGTGATAGTCTATAAATACGTGGAAATAATTTAAGTGTACATAACATTTAAAAGTGACTGGGTGGTGCTCTTGTGCAAATCAGCATCGAGTGTCTTTTCTATGAGTTCCTGCACAGAGAGAAAAAAATGGTTAAACATTTCACGCGTTGCTTATTTGTAATATATTTTAAAATATTTTTTTAATGTCAGTGAATCGGAGAGAGGAGGCACCTTGTGAATGTGACGTCTTGTGTTTGTTCAAGTGCGGTGATCTCGTGCCTTCGGGATTGGCTGTGACCGTTTTCCATGACTTCTCTGCTGGACGAAAAGGTTGCACATTAAGATTGTCAAATTCTTTAATCCATTAAAAAAAAAAAAGGTACTTCACTTTCATGTGTCAAACACCGGTCCCACCATCCTCCATTTTTTTTAGATATCTCCCTCCAACACACCCATTCCAAAGGATCAGCTCATCAACAAGCTCTGCAGGAGCCTAATAATCCCGATTACTTGTATTAGGCGTGTTGGAGGGAAAACACCTAAAACATGAAGGCTGGAAGGCCTTGGAGGACCGGAGTTTGACACCTATCCACTAAAACCTTTCACAGGTGAACTTCATTTGACTCTCTAAACTTTTGAACATGCACGTCCATCTGATCAATGATTCGGGCTTTACAAGGGTCATACAAGCACACCTGTTTGCCACCTACGTGTCCAGTAAAGCTGGTCAGCGTGCCTCCGTTTGTCCTGCGGGGACACTGGCAAGTTCTCGTCCAGCTCTCGAATGGCATTGCCGTGGGGACACTGGTGTCGTCTCTCCCAAGCCACAAGTTGGCGAGGCTGCGCTTCATCACACGTGTAGTTCTTCTCCCAGTTCTGCTTGGAGCCCAGCGGCCTCTTCCACCTGTCAGGTCGCCATTTGAGGCCCGCGCGACTCGAGCCGTTGTCCGAAGACTCTGCCTCCGTGTCACGTCCGCGCCATGAAGCCCCGACATCAGGGACGGAACCTTTCCTCTGAAGTTTTTTGTTGGTGTGAGACTTGCAGGCATCGCAGGTGGACATCAAGGCCTGGTTGCACTGCTGGAAGGGGACAGCCTTCCTTTTGTGGCCTGGACCGGCCTTGGCCAAACATCTGGTGCAAAGTCGTTCAGTCTTCAGAGTGAATATGTTCTCGTTGAAGGTTCTGGTGAGGCAACACTCGTGGTCCGAGAGGCTTTGGCGATCCATCTTGTCTTTGGGCTTGTACCTCTCCTTGGGTTTCCGCACAGAAGGCTGGTCCCTGAACTCCAGCTCCAGTTTTCTCCTCCGACTGGGAACCTCTAAATCGGTCCGGTTCATAGCTTGGTTCTGCTTTTTGGGAGCAGGTGGCATCCTGCTACAAACGTAGACCCTGTCAAAGTCTGCTCGCCAGCTGCTGGAGGGAAGGTATGTGGGTAAGGACTCGAACGAGTTGTCCTGATTCTCCTGGAAATGTGGTTCTTGCCTCGGTTGCGTTTTATCTTCCTGATGAGAACTTCCTAAACCAGGCGAAAGATGAGATTCTGCTTTGTGCTCCAGCTCAGGAGATTGCTCCATCCTATAGCACACCTCCGCCTCACAGACCAGCTCATCCTCCACAGAGGGACCGGTGTCTCCCGTAGGAGCCTCATCCATTGGCGCTTCTTCAGCCAGATGGAGCCTTCCATCGGACTCTTCCATGGGGGTCAGCGAGTCAGGGGAGGGAACCAAAGTGTCCTCTATTGACCACACTGGTCGCTCCCACTCAATTTGAGATTGGACACTACGTGAGGCCAGTTGTAGATCTTTCACGGCGGTCATGTCCTGAACCATGGATCCGGTGAGGGCATCTTGATGGTTTTTGGAGTCCTCCAATTTGAGAATCGTCTCATTGGGAGTCTCAACCAAGAGGATATCAGGACAACCTTGGTGCGTCTTCTCTGCAGGAACGCCCAGCCCGTCCTCTGTGGGGAAGCCACGGGAGACCTCGGCGGTCTCACGAGAGTGAAGAAGTTGGATTCCAACTGGTGTGGTGCAGCATTCGATGGTCAACTCCTCCGTCTGGATGACGAAACTTCCATTGGGAGGAGTTCTTGCCTCCAGAGTGCGCTTGTCATCACTCTGCACCGGTAGGGGGGGCTGACTGGGGGGTCCGCTTTGTGTATTCTCACCAGCACAGACTTTGAGAACTCCAGGGTTGCCGGAATCTGAATCGCTGGTTAGACGAGTACTCGTGAGCGGTTCCGTTTGGACCTCACTGCTGGTGACTTCTCTGGCCGGCGCACTGTGCTGGTAGCGGTACCTGCGGGCGCGGTAGGCCATGGCCTGGTAGTAGTAAGGGTTCAGCATGCGCCTGTAGTCCGTCAGGTGGAGGTGCGAGCGGGGCAAGATGAAGGTGGGGGTCTCCATGTAAGGATTGGGCTGGTAGTGTGGAATCATTGGCATGCCGTAACCTGGAACAGAGTGCAAAGGTTTATTCAAAAGCTCCAACATAGGATATTTTAATTTCTACTTCAAATTATGACAAAAAAAAATGTTTTCCGAATTTGCAAAGCATTTTTTGTTTTAATAATGCTGAGATATTCCTTTTTTTTTCACGCTTTTCTCAAAAATGTGGCTACAAAGCTTTGCATGAGCTTATAAGAGCATGCGGTCTTAACAAGGCGGAAGCACAAACCAACCTAAAGGCGGGTAGCCGTAATAGGGGTTGTAGCCGACCGGCACGGCCATGGGGAGCGGCCACTGAAGACCCTGCATGGGCAGGTACGGCTGCGAGGGCGGATAATAGAAGAGAGGCTTGTGGTTCTGATGGCTCTGCTTTTGGGGATCTTCAGGACGAGCCTCGTCGGGAGGCTCGCGGGCCCGCGGAACTCCTTGTGCAGGTCCAGGCGGCAGTTTTGGACCGCCGCCAGGGCTCAAACTGTAGGAAGCGTGCACATTTAAAGACTCTGCCTCCATTCCTGAGAGACAAACCCAAACGTAGTTGGAAACAAGTTGAACGAGCAAACGACGGGTGCTTTCTTTCCAAAAGACTGCGTGAGACAAAGCAACTCAGCATTTAGCAGCATTTAGACCGAAGTCAAAGGTGCACCCTCCTGATAATGCTTCACCGGGTGGGGCCGGGGGGGGCGTTCTTGCTCTGATTGGATGGAGCGTGGCTGCAGGTGATGAGCACCCGATCAAGATTGATGATTTCCTGCAGCTGAGCGCACGGCCAGTTGAGCACAGATCAAGGAGGCGAGACGGTAGCCCATCAGGGCTGAATTCAAAGTACAGCACATTTTCAAAAGTGGAGAGCCTTGCATCGTTTCTTTCTTCTCTCTGCGGTTTGGGAGTAAAGGTTTAGGCACAACTGGTTAAATTGGATAATAAGCGAACAGCCGATGCACTTTTGGCCTTTTTTTTTTTTTTTTTAAACAAAAACACAGCAACAAATTGATACCAATTCTGCCAGGTTGTGTCACCAACAAATGCAGCTAAATCATTTCTATCATCATTGATTTGACATTTGATTTGACAATTCTGAGGTTCTTGGTTCGAAACGGAACGGTGAATGTGAATGCTTGTGAATATGTGCCCTGTGATTGCCCGGCGACCAGTCTAGGGTGTGGTCCATCACTCGCCCGGAGCCAGCCGGGATAGCCTTCAGCTCACCTTAGACACGAAATTAATATACACACTGTAGAAAAAAAACGGATGAAAAGTTGCATTGTACATTACAGTTGATCAGCAGTTAGCACGTCTGCTTGACAGTATAGAGGTTCAGGGTTCGAATCCGGAATCCGGCCATCTTGTGCGGTTTGTATGTTCTCCTGGTCCATCCATGGTAGGTTGATTGGACGGGATTTCATCCCGAGGTGCGATTGTGAGTGGCCGTTTGTCTATGTGTGGCTTGCGACCAGTTCAGGGTGTCCGAAGACAACTGGGACAGACTCCAGCAGGCAGCTCGCATCATGGACAGACGGGCATTTCCAAATGCTTACTTTTTACATATCCATCAAATAAAGTGTCTAGCTAGTGTACAGTATCTAAAATGTAACATGACAACTTATCTGATATGAGTTGAATTTCATTTACTATCCCAGACGCTGACAATTGTAAGTAGACTGGTTTCTTTCCAAACCAAAATATGCAAGAGGATGTCAAGTCTCTCCACAGATCTCGAAATGGATATGACACAAAACATCCACGAGACAATTGTTGCGTGAATAATAAAGAGCAGACAAAGTGTCGGTTATGACAACATTTTATTGGACTGGCCCCAAACCGTGACATCATCAACTGCAATACAACCTTTGAGCCCACTTCCCTCTTTGTGATATTCAGAAACATGCAATATTTTTGGTTTTTTTTGCCAACAAAAATAGGCTTTCTGTGCAGTGCATTTACACCTGGTGCCCTACAAACATTTCAAGCTTTTTTTTTTAATATCCGCCAACATTTACACCATCAAGGGGGACCTGTGGAGGGAGAAGTCATTGTCATATAATATTCATAATACACATTCCGAAGATGGTAACTTACAGTTCAACATAAGTCAGTCATGAAAAATCATCTCGGTTCTCTCGCTAAGGCGCCTGGAAGCAAATGCCAGACACTGAAAATTGCAGCAAAAAAATAAAAACAAAAGGAGAGGAAAAAAAAAAAACATAACAAACCTCTGTCCCAGTGCGAGGACGGCAGTTCTTTGTCGTCGTCATGATGGCCGTTGTCGTCATCATCATCTCGGTGCCTTTGGTGCGCCATTGCCTTCCTTGGAGCGCTCGATTCTGCCAATCAAACGCCAATTGGTGACATCGCTCTATGTTGATTCTATGCCAAGCAGTTAAATGCCCAAAAGCCCCTCGGGGATTGATTTCCTGAACCAACATGGGTGTCCCTGCCAGGTGTTTCCGAATTTGGAAAGCTGTCAAGTCACCAAGTACATATTTGCTGCTCTATCTTAAATGCTGAAGTCGCACATGACAATTAAGTCATCATCTTTGGACCTTGTCGCTGCACAGGAGACGCTTGCCATCTTCTGGGAACGCCTCCTCCACCGCCGTCGGCCCTTTTGCTTTGCTCGGACACGCCGTGCTCCTCTCTGCAGAATCTGTCTGTGAACAGCCACGACAAAATGTGTATATTTATGCTTGAATGTGATACATTTCCATTCAATGTTAAGAATACACCAAGAGATGACACACCCTGACAGGTTCTGCACTGCAGCTCGCCGCCGCTCATCTCGACAGGCTTGCCATCGTAACCCTGGTCGGGGTCCGGAGAGTCCGCAGGCTCCTTGTAGGGGCTCCTTTTGTACCAGGACTTGGCAGGCTGCCTCAGGGGGCCCAAGGAAAGCTTCCTGGGGGTGAAATGCTTTCTGGGTGGCACTCTTTCGTACCTGACATCCTCCTCGGAGTCGGCGGCCTCGTCCCTATACGCCTTGACGCCGTGGCCTTTGCTTCGACCGCTGCCTTTGGGCAGACTTTTCCCGCAGCAGGCGCACAGTAGCCTCTTGGGGGAGGGAAGCCACGCGTGCTCCGCTGCGTCGTGGCCCCCCGCAACTTCTGGTAGCCTTCCGCCCGTGTAGGCCTGCCTTGGGAAGAGATCCCCGTCCTCTAGGTCTGTGGAAAACATTTCATCCCGAGAGGAGAGCTCATCCAGGGACGGGCTTAGGACGCTCATGCGCTCGTGGGTGCTCTGCATGGAGAGGCGGTGGTGGTGGTGGTAGTAGTAGGGTGGGCTAGCAGAGGACGAGACGCGTGAACCTGCCGCTGAGGTGAAAACACCTTCTAAAGGCATCTGAAGGATCTTGTAATCTGTATCGACTTGGCTCAAAGCTTTGCAGCCACTCTTTTCATCCTTCAGCTTCCCAGACGAAAGAGTCACAGAAGGCGATGGGGGCCTGGCAGAATCGACTCGCTTGACGGTGTCGTCGGCATCACATTTGGGAGTGCTGTGATCAGCCACCGGAATATCTGACTGGATATTTGTGACTTCTGACTTATCGCAAGCGAGGAAAAACTCCAGCGACGCTGGATGCTCAGGATCAGGACCGTCCTCGTGAAGGGAAGAACTGTCGAGAGGCAGCTCCACTTCCAAACTTCCGGACCAGCATGCCTGAGGGCTCGAGGCATCCAGGCTCCTGTGGCTGGATTCGGCATCATACACAGCTGCGGTGGAGTCACTGAATGCCGCAGTCGGAGACTCTAAACGAGTCGCATCCGGCACCGCTGACATAAGGTTAGCATCGCCTTGCTCTTGAGCTTTCTTCTCCTCGACCGAGGACATCCCGGAGGACTGCGACGCCATTCCAGAGTCCAGCTCCCTCTCGGTGGCTCGGCTCTTGTCCAGGGAATCCAGCAGTTTGCTGATGGCGTCGCTGGGGTCGGTCTGGACCTCGGAGCTGACCGTCTCTCGGCGGGTGTGAGACTGCTGATGCTGTGGCGGTCGCGGAGCGTCGTTCCAGGCGGGAGCGTAGAAGCGAGGCTCAAACATGCGTCGGGAATCCATGGGATACAACGGGGAGTGAGGGACAACGAATCCCGGGTACGGCATGTACTGGTAAGGAGTCATATAGGGACGGCCGAAATGAAAGCCTAGATTTGAACACAAAATTTATTTATATATACATTTATAACGGAACCCCATAACAGAAGTCCAGGGGACTTCTATCTGGAGACTTACGAATGCAAAGGTCTTCTAATTTGATACCTGTAGGCAGGCCATAGTGGTTATAGGGGTTGTTCATCTGCCAGTGTTGATAAATGTAGTAAGGTTGGGAGGGAGGCTGCACATAGAAAAAAGGTCTGGGGTGATGACCTCTCTGCTGCCCGTTGCCACAGGAATTCGGTGGCCTGCCTCCATCTGGAATGAAATCAGACTTAATGCCAGAGATACAGTTCACTGCGGTTGGGATCTTGATCGAAAGCCAATAAAAAGGAACAACACAACATGGAGGAACGCAAGCCAGGGAGCATTAACGACAACTGCAACAGATTCGCTATTCTTCATTTCCTCATCCACCAACTTATTTAAAAGAATAGTTCGCTGTTCGCACCAAGAATTGTCTGTAACCAATGCATTGAATTCAAATATATTTTTTCAGCTTTAAAGATTCAAAATGTATATTTAATCGGGGTGGGGGGGGGTTATGGGCTAAAAACATGCCTGTAAAATATAGTTTTTCAGGTGCAATCATTTGCTAGGTTAGCATTTTTGTTGATCGGTTCACAACAGTAGCAAAACTATGGGAGTGCATTGTTTTGATAAGCTATTCAGTCATTTTGTTTGGGTTGGGTTTTTTTTTTTTTGCTTTTCAATGCAAGCACTGCGCAAGTTAATGGAATAAAAACAAAGAGAGCACCCCCCCCCCCGCCAAAAAAAAAAGAAAATGGGAACCGTAATTGACAATTAAATACTTTTGTAATCATGGTTCCAACTCTTTTCGTCGCTGAGTCTAGGCCTTGGGCCTAGCCCATGTGACAACGTGTGACTCCACAGACTTTCGTGTTTTCAAGTAGATGTGTGCAAGGGTGCAGATGCATAGGAAGATGCAAAAACAGAAGAAAAGGTCGCAGCAACAGATGGGACGCGACTTAAAAAAGAATTCCTTACCTTCCATGTCTTCCGTCCTTTCTTTCCTTACACTGGGGCCGTCCGAAATAAAAAAAAAAACCCACAGAAGCACAACGGCCGACAAATAAGCAGCAACAAGCTTTCAAACTTAGTGTCCGAATCGTTTAACAAGTCACTGAGAACTTGAACCGACCAAAAACTTGTAATTAGTTCAACAGCCCGCACCTGGCTGCAGCGATAAAGGAATACTGGTCCTCAATGGATGAGGAGGCAAACTAATAAAATCAAAAGCAGACAAGACTGCGTCAAAATGGTGATGTGACAAAAAAACGTGCTTGGTGTGTAATTAATAAGTAGATAGACGGGCGCATTTTGTGTGGCTGTGTGTGTAACAACGTGGACAGTTAAAAAGTTTAAATTAATTTAAAAAACAACAAATGCAGATAAGCGGATGTTGGACTAATGAACAGTCCTAATTGTTTTCCTTTATATTTTTGGTAAATACTCAAGGTTTACAAATCTATGAATAAGATGAATTTCCTGTTTTATAAATTTCTCAGATTAATGTAAATATATGCTAAATATAAAAAAAAAAGTAAATCATGGACAATTTTATACGCATGCGCATTAAGCTTAGTCGCTCGGACTGAGTAATAAAGGAATAAATAAATCCATAAATGAATAATAAATATATACTGGCCTTCAGTATGACGGTTTGATCAGTTAAAACGTTTACGTGGCTAACAAAATAAAATAAAAAAGAATAAATTAATGTGGTCACTGAATTCAGTGGGACCGTTTTACAGGCATGCGCAGTTTGCTTTCGCCGACATGGCGGATGTAAATGAATGAATGGATGAATAAATGAAGAAACAAACAAACAAACAAACAGTTGGAGTGGTGGTATAGCACTAAAAACGTCTTATTGGGGCGGTTGTGTTATTTTACACATTTAAGTGAGGTGAAAATAACGAATGCGGTTCCGGTAAAATAGTGAGTTTTCTACGCACGCGCAGTGTGGTCCTCCTTCGGCCTCCGCGACTGGGTGCTTTCAGGCGCTTGAAAATGCGCTGGAAGGCTGTCATCTCGGCTCAACCGAACTCAGTTATTTACCATCGAAACTCATCTTTTGGACTACGTTCTACACCTCCCGTTGGCAAGAAACCACTTCGTGACCTCTCGTCGCTTGGAGTCATCATCAAACGAGCGTGAGAAAAGCATTCTGCTTCGTGTTTGAGGCGTCCGGGAGGAGGAAGAACTAGACGAGCGTTTAGCTTGCCGTTAGCCTACCCGTGTCGTTGACTCGCAATGGCCACCGTCTTTGTTTGTTTATTTTTTTTGTCTTTCTATGAAGATATTTGACACATTTGACTCAATTCTGGAGACATTTGATTTTGGTTCGCGGGGGCAAGCGGCATGATTGATGGCGCGAAGACGGAGAGCCAAAGCCACTAACTAATTGGCCGCGGCGTTGCTAATGTTACTTGAGCCGCGAACGGAACATTACATGGAGGCGGACTGATTTAGCCGTGCGCTCGATCAAAAGGCGAAGGCGCTCGACTCCCGGCTCCCCGGGGGGTGATTTGTCGAGTCGACTGTGAGAAGAGTGTGTTAAGTAACAGTGTAATGTGTTAATGAAGAGGAGACCATTTTTATGTTTGGACATTGGGGTGATGACGAGCTAACCCCCGCTTAGCACACCGTAAGGTTCCTTTCAAAATGTGATGGCCGGAAACGTCACTTCTAACGAATACGAAACACGATTTTGCCGTTTGTCCACTTTTTAGGTCTTGAATTAAAATTACCCCAAATAAAAAGCAGTGAGAAGGATGGCATGCTTGTATCATCCAATCCCGATTAGCTGTTAGCGTTTGCAAGACACCACACCCCACAACGGATTGTTGTCGTTTATAAAAAACACCCCCAGAGTAGGCGGCATGGTGATCGAGTGTTGAGCACGTCGGTCCCTTTTGTTCGAAGTTTCCGGCCTGTGTTTGAATCTTTCCTTCCTGTGGAGAGTTTGCATCTCCCAACATTGCTCGCTTGCGTGGGCTCCCGCCCACATCCCTGAAACATGCATATTTTCCCCAGGCTGTAATTCATATTTCAGCCGGGAAGCAATGAGTATAAAAAGGTAGATAGATGTCATCTATGTCAGCAAGCCGTTGGTGGTCATCGAAGAGGTGAATAGAGGTTGTTATTTACAGCTGCCGGACACATGTAAAGGTGACAAAATGACACTTGACATGTGAAAGATAAATGGGCGGCTCATTTGTAGAAAGCTAATATTATACTCACTGGTATATGGTCTTTATCCTCTGGAAAAGCAAGTAATATTAGTGACGTGCTGAGAAGTACAGAGGAGCTGACCCTCCAATACCGTATATCCAAGCACACCAGAAGACGCAGCACAATTGAAGGAGGAACGTGTGACAAAAAAAAGGATCCGTTATTTTATTTGTGTAATCACAAAATGTTTTGATCAAGTGTCATATTGAGGGCAGTTGTTCTTCATCGAACACTTTTGAGTTTGTTTTGTTGTTTTTAGGCTGGACTGCATTCATGGCATTTGCGTTGATTTCAATGGGGAAAGATCAGAAGCTTGATTGATGAAAGCCACAGCTTGTCATTTATAGTGGAAGTGAACACAGGATTGTCTTTGTTTGCCTTCGAGTTGCTGGTGACTTTCCATTCATTCCTGGGTAACATTATCAGCAGTGATACAAGTGGAGCACTGTTTAGATGAAAACAACAATAAACCTCAGGGGTGTTTGTCATCGTCTTTTCCGCCGGACGTCTGACTCATCCCAGCTGCGCTCCTTGTCTTCCGTCTCCCGCAGGCCGCTGCTGATATAGTTGTGTTGTGACGCTGGTCCCGCGTTGCCACTACCTCCAGCCTCCTCCCGCCCACCCCCCGGTGCCTCTTTGCCGCTGTATGACCTCTAACCTCTAGCCTCAAGGCAGAGGATTTCTTCCTCCGGAGCCCCCAAGCTTGCCCTTCGCCTCCTCGCCAAGGAGCAGCTGAGTGACTCCACTTGGACAAGAGGAGCTGTTGGATCCCCCTCCCTCCCTCCTTGTCCCAGAATCCCCCAGAGGTCTGAGTTTTTTTTCTTCTGGTGATATCGAGCCCGGCTCAGCCGGCCGCGCAAACTCTTCAAAACTGGGGCGCGATTCGTGTGATGCGACCATGTCGGGTCTGGGCGAGCGCCGGCCGGTCAACGCGGACTATGCCGTCTCCCTGCTGGAGCAGCTCAAGTTCTTCTACGAGCAGAAGCTGCTGACGGACGTGGTGCTGCTGGTGGACGACACGGAGTTCCCGTGCCACAAGATGGTGTTGGCTGCGTGCAGCTCCTACTTCAGGTCAGTTAGTGTGCGCCCCTCAAGTTTTACATGCGGGGAAGAAACCCTCTGATTGGTGGCGGCGGTGTGTGCGCAGGGCGATGTTCATGGGCGGCCTGAGCGAGAGCAAGCAGACGCACGTGCACCTGAGGAACGTGGACGCCGCCACGCTGCAGATCATCATCACGTACGCCTACACAGGCCACCTGGCCATCAGCGACAGCACCGTGGAGCCGCTCTACGAGACCGCGTGCTTTCTGCAGGTCAGCCGGCAGCTGCCGTACGCTTGTATAAAATGTTATTGGGGCTGGAAAAAAATAATAAAATCCCGTGGCCATTTGTTTCGCAAATGTCCGTCCAGGTGGAGGACGCCCTGCTGCAGTGCCGCGATTACCTGGTGAAGAAGATCAACCCCGAGAACTGCGTGCGCATGCTGAGCATCGGCGACCTGTTCAGCTGCAGCGAGCTGAAGCAGAGCGCCAAGCGCATGGTGGAGCACAAGTTCCCCGTAGTGTACCGGCAGGACGCCTTCCTGCAGCTGTCGCACGAGCTGCTGCTGGACGTGCTGAGCAGCGACAACCTCAACGTGGAGAAGGAGGAGACCGTGCGAGAGGCGGCCATGCTGTGGCTGGAGTACAACATGGAGGCGCGCTCGCAGCACCTGTCGTCGGTGCTCAGCCAGATCCGCATCGACGCGCTCTCCGAGGTGACGCAGCGGGCCTGGTTCCAGGGCCTGCCGCCCAACGACAAGTCCGTGGTAGTGCAGGGCCTCTACAAGTCCATGCCCAAGTTCTTCAAGCCGCGCCTGGGCATGACCAAGGAGGAGATGCTCATCTTCGTGGAGGCGCTGTCCGAGATGCCGGTCATGAACGTGATGATGCCGCTGGTGCCCGCCATGGTGTGCTACAGCCCGCAGGCCGAGAAGGTCTACAAGCTGCGCAACCCGCCGCGAAACCTGCAGAAGGTGGGCACGCTGGTCACCCCCGACAACGACGTGTTCATCGCCGGCGGCGAGGTGGTGCTGGAGAACGCCTTTAGCCACAGCGGCGGCCTGCTGGTGGCGGTGGACAGCTTCTTCTGGCTGGACGCCCAGCAGAACACGTGGGTGGCCAAGACGCCCATGCTGTGCGCCCGCCTCAAGCCCTCGCTGGTCTACTGCGACGGCTGCATCTACGCCGTGGGCGGCGACAACGTCGGCGGCGAGCTCAACCGGCGCACGGTGGAGCGCTACGACCGCGTGAAGGACGAGTGGAGTATGGTGAGCCCGCTGCCGCTGGCGTGGAGCTGGAGCACGTGCGTGGCGGCGCACGACTGCATCTACGTGCTGACCCTCAACCTCATGTACTGCTACCTGCCGCGCACCGACGCGTGGGTGGAGATGGCCGTTCGCAAAACCAGCCGCTGCTACGCCTCGGCGGCCGCCTTCGGGGACCTCATCTTCTACGTGGGCGGCCTGCGCAGCTCGGTTCGCGGCACAGACACGTCGATCAGGAGCTACTCGCAGGACAACTCCGCGCACGACGTGGAGATCTACGACATCAACAAGAACGAGTGGCGCCAGGCCGCCAATGTCCCCGCCACGCCCGACGTGGGCCACTGCGTGCACGCCGTGGTACTGCTTGACGGGGTGTGCATCTTTAAGCGTGAGACACACATAAACGACCGGCCCAAGTACTCCATCTACAAGTACGAGGTGGAGCTGGACCGCTGGTACCTGCGGCAGCCCGTGTCGGAGCGCGTGCTCTGGGAACTGGGCACCGGCTTCCACTGCACTGTGGGCAAGCTGTACCCATCCTGCCTGGAGGAGTCCGCGTGGAAGCCGCCCGCCTACCTCTTCTCGCCCGACGGCGCCGAGGAGTTCAACATGGATGGGGAGCTGGTGGCCCTCCCCCTCGTATAGCTCTCAGGCACCCCCCTGGTGAGCCAGCTGGGGGTGTGGGGCGTGTGAACCCTCGAAAGGACGCAGAATCTGCCACTCGGGGACGTTGGCTCCAAACGTAATGGACGTACTAACCTCGCAAACTTCTTTTCTTCTTGAGCTCGTAACGTGGTGGTGGTGGGGGGGGCGGGGGTCTGTTCTAACACGTTTGCCCTCACGGTTCCTAGGCTTAAGGATTCGATTCTCTTGGTTTGCTGCGTGGAGTTTGCATGTTCTCCCCGTGCTTGCGTGGGGTTTTTGTTTTTTGTTTTTTTTCTGCGGGTACTCCGGCTTGCTCCCACATTCCAAAACCATGCATGTCAGCTCAATTGGCCAAAAGTGTGAGTGAGAGTTTTCCGTCACTTTTTCTCTTCAAACACGACCCACAAAAAAAGGTTTGGGATACAGTGAATTGGGACCGAGCCCTGCCGTGCATAGCAACTGTTCTCTTGTTGCCTCGGGATGCCATAACAGGGTAGCTAAGGACGACTTATGACGAAATGCGACTCCAAATACTTTTTACATTAAGGTGGCGCCAAATCAACACTTTTCACCGTCCAATTTTTCAGTGAATAAAGGCGAGGTTCTCTCGCCTGCCTTTGAGTGACTTCTCGACTCCATCTCGACTGTTGCAACACTGAATTTATAGTGCCATCGGCAGCTTTCCACAGAGATAGTGGAAGCCGAAAAGCCCTCCCCAAATAATTGCATAACTTTTTGGGAGTGGTGTTATGTGCCCTGCAATTGCCTCTCGCCCAAAAATCAGCTGGGATAGGCGCCAAGTGGGATCCAAAATTGGTTGGCTGGCTCATCTCTGGGTGCTTCAACACTCACCCCGCCCTTTTTCTATTCTCCCCGTCCTCCGACCGTGATTGGACAATCTCTTCAACTGAGAGTGACATCGGGATTAATATATCAAGCAACTTTCCGGAGAACAAAGAAAAGAAAAAAAAGGTTTGCTGTGGCAGTACAGGGGCAGGGAGACTGTAGATACCCCTCCCCCCCTTTCCTCTCTTGGTTGTGGGCAACAAGGGTGACTGCGGGTCCAGTCGCTCGCCCACTCTGCCCTTGGCTACGCCCACTGCGCCTGGGGCCTTCCACACAACCATCGATTAACGCCTCACGCTATGCTGGTGATCGTCATTGGTAACACACACACACACACACACACACACACCTCTTCTCAGCAGTTCTCATTTCTAAGCTGCTGAAGTATGATAAATATCTATTTTTCATATGTTTGAAATGTGTTACAGTTTGGGGACGGGGTGACGACTACCAGTTCTATTTTGTATTCGTGTTTTTTTATGTGTGTGTGTGTGTATGTATACACACACACACACACATATACATGTTAGACATTACTGTAGTGTGACTGTGGCTGGAAGTTGGTCCTTGTTCATTAAGCGGGCCTGGGAGCTTGTTGCCCTGGAAACCAGCCCTTGGCAACCACTAGCAGGAGTCTGGCGTGGTGGGATCTTAAACTCCATGAGCACAGGTGCTTCATGGCGGACGTTTGGAGCATGTTTGGCTGCATCGTATTCCGTTGGCACTGTTTCCCCTCTGAACTATAATTTATTAAAGTATAATCGAAAAGAGTTTCTCATTTTCGTCGAATGGAATGGAGTTGGATTTGTCGCAAAGCATAAAATTCTTTATTTTTTACAGGACAAGTCTGCAAACATCCATTTCTCCAGCGTGCAGACAAAACATGTTGATATTTGATTGAAATTCATACAAGACAAATAAATAAGACCAATGAAAGTAGAAAAGGCCGAACGTGACAAGCAGGTGAAGGTTGTCAGTTTTCATTCAGGAAGTTGAATTATACAGAAGGATTATTGTCATGACAATGTGCCTGTTCAAGTAACAGCATTGGCTTTTAATTATTTTTTTTTTCCAGATTGTCGGAAGTATTATTCAAAGAAAAACCTTTTCTCTCTCAAAATGTCTTACTTCCTGGTGTATTTCAGCTAAAAGAGGCTTCTAGAATATATTTCTATGGTCTTGAAAATCCCCAAATTACCTGTTCCTGATCAGTTGAAATAAGCACGTCGATAGCCTAAATATTTTATAAAAAGGGGAATTTGAGCATTATAAAACTACTTTAAAAATGTGTGTATAAACTGCAACTTGCTAAGGTCGTAACCTTTGCTCAGTCAACAGTGAATTGGTTTGTCTTTTGTTACTAAAAAAATACCCCCAAAATGTTATTTCCCCATTTTGATTCAGCAGCACAATATCGCCGCCGAACACCTGCCCCAAAGTAACCATGCTGTTACCAAGGCAACCACAATGTTATGACAGATGAGCTGGACTGGTGTAGTGGTAAATGCGGATGGCATCAAAGTTGAGAGCGTCCGTCGTGCTCCACAGAAGGTACTCCAGCGATCCGAAACGTCGTAACCTTTGCTCAGTCAACAGTGAATTGTCTGTGAATTGAGTTTGTCTTTTGTTACTAAAAACATACCCCCAAAATGTTGATATTTCCCCATTTTGATTCAGCAGCACAATATCGCCGCCAAACACCTGACCCAAAGTAACCATGCTGTTACCAAGGCAACCACAGTGTTATGACAGATGAGCTGGACTGGTGTAGGGGTAAATGCGGATGGCATCAAAGTTGAGAGCGTCCGTCATGCTTCACAGAAGGTACTCCAGCGATCCGAAACAGCAGTGATGTGAACAGTGCAATCACGTCGGCGCCACTTTGTTGCCAAGAGGGTCAAGTCTCTGGTGGTGGGGGGACCAACCTGACACGAGCCGGGTCATGGTTGAGCCTGGTCAGCGGCAGCGTCCGGGATGTGTGTATAAACTGCAACTTGCTAAGGTCGTAACCTTTGCTCAGTCAACAGTGAATTGGTTTGTCTTTTGTTACTAAAAAAATACCCCCAAAATGTTATTTCCCCATTTTGATTCAGCAGCACAATATCGCCGCCGAACACCTGCCCCAAAGTAACCATGCTGTTACCAAGGCAACCACAATGTTATGACAGATGAGCTGCAGTTTAACATCGGCGACGCTGTACTGTCCCTGGAACGGATGTCTGCAGCACACCAGGTTTGTTGAACAGAACAAGATAAAACTGGATCATTAAAACATTTTTTCTTTTTTTTTTTTTAACTTTGTCATTAAAGCCCCACCCAGCCCTGACAAAGATTCGTAATTGCTTATGGATGCCACAAGATGGCAGCAAAGCATTATATTTCGATAAGGTGAATGGCGTATTTATATGGGGCTCCCCTCCTCCCTTAAATACAGTTCCTTGGCAGCTAAATGCAACTTTTATATTCGACAAGACACCAAAACAGCAAATAAATAAAGATCAGAAACCAGCTTTTAGGAAATCAGGCATTTGATGCCAAAAGGACAAGGCGGCGTTACCCTGGCGTGACGGCGGCCATGGCGGCATGCTTGTTGCTGTGCCACAGGCGGTAGTTGTGCGTGGCCTTCCAGCTGGTGATGAAGGGGGTGCCGTAATCCGCCAGCAGCCTCTCGTTATCTGCCACAAAAGACGTGTGGGAATGTTGACAATTGCAATTTGCATTTCTTTCAAATTGTATTCATGCATTTAAAAAAATGTGCTTGTCTAGCATTAATAGCTCGTATAACCGCGCTTTTGCGATTCTTGGCGGCATCCCCAGAGGGCGGCTGAGGTGTGAACGTGACTCCTCGCACCTTCTTGCAAGCAGGACGCCAGCAGGGCGTGGATGTAGACCGCGAACTGCGCCCGGATCCACTCGTCGCCGCCCTCCCAGCCTGTCCCGTCCAGGAAGACGTCATCGCGGTTCTCCGTCACATGCTTCAGCAGGTAGTCGGCGAAGCGCAGGTCGGCCGTGGTCAGGCCCAAAACTTTTCTTAACTCGCCGTCGTGGATCTGTATGCTGGCCTACGGGGAAGCCGCTTGAGAGATTCCATTCCGAGAGGGAATAAACGCTCTGCCATTTTTCCATCTTCGCTCACCTCCTCGACCTCCACCACGGCATCGCTTAGGTGCCTCTGCTGCCGGAAGAGGACGTTGGTTGCCCCGGCGACAAAGCCGCGCACCGACACGTCGGACAGAAGGTGGTGCTGCTGCAGCGCCATGTACGGGAGACACAGGTAACCCTGTAGGCAAGGTGGGACGCTTCATTAGGCACATTGCCACCATATTGGGAAGAAGCATTTTGCTTCTCATCACCGCAGCACACTGGACGAGTGGGTGAGCCTGTCTGCCGAACTGTGTCAGGGTTCTGGGTTAGAATCTGTGCCCAGGCCTTGCTATGTGGATTTGTGTACTCACATTGACTGGCAGCAACCAGTTCAGGGTTTCTCTATATGTGGCCTGACACTGACTGGCAACCCATCCAGGGTGTACCCGGCTTCTCTCCCAAAACTCGGCACTTTCAACCCTCGTCCGCATGTCGCCACACATAAAGAGGGATGAGCACGTAAGCGCGATTCAACCAATGTGTATTTACTTTGGTGAAGATGGCAAGCGGCATGCCGTACTGGTCCTCCTCCAGACCCGACAGCAGCCCCTGTGCGACGGCGCCCTGCCCTCCGAGCGGCTGCACCGTGATGGGCACGGCCGGCGCCTTGCCCTCCGCCCCCTCGTCCAGCACGCCGGGGTCCAACGTCTCCCAGTCGCTCTCCGATGACTCGGGGGATGCGCGGGAGGGCGGCTTGAGGAGAGGCTCGGCGCCGTTGCTGGAGGGCGACCCCCGGGAGTCCCCATCGCCCCGCAGCTCCGAGGCGGACACCGCCTCAAACTCCTCGGCGCCCGAGACGCTCGCCGCTAGGTTCGGGTCCTCCGACAGGCTGCTCTTGGGCTGGTAGTGCGAAGACTCCACCAGGCCGTGCTCCATCATGCCTGTGCACACGCATGCACGCAGGCGCGATGGTGAATGCCGTACCTAATGAAGTGGCCGATCTTTGCGCATTACGCACCTGGGAACAACGACAGGACTGTCATCAGCGTTCCCACGAGTCTGCTGACGGGCGACACGTAGAAGAGGACCTATGGAGGGTGACCGGTCGTCAGTCACAAAGCAGCAACACAGACAGGAAGTAGACTGTGTATGTGTGTGCTTGATGACACCTTCTTCTCCAGCAGGATGAGCTTGACAAGGATGAGAACCTGTGGGGATGGAAGACGATTTCTTTGGATTTGGACATTCAGCTCGTTGGGTGTGTTTTTGTTTTGTAACCCAATGAACAAAGTGTCACAATATTTAATGTCCAAATTGGACATTTTTCACTTCATTTTTCCATCGGCATCCCAAAACTTTTGTCCCATTTGTATATTTTTTCCACTTCATGTGCTGTGCCCAAACGTCCACATTTTGCGCATGCTCCTTCATCTTCTACCTTGTGTCTGAAGTGCAGGATGAGATCTCGCGGTGACAAGCCTGCAGGGAGACGAAAAAGCTCATCGCCAAAGAAACAAAGAAGAGCCAACGTGGACATTTGCATCTGACAAGGACATACCGAGGAAGACCTGCGAGCCGTCCAGAGCGGAGCCCCTCAGGGAGCCGTTCATGTGCTCGTAAAGTTCCTGCGGAAAAAGCCAATTAAAAGGTGAGTGGTGTCCGCATGCGTGAAGCGGAAGATGCTTTCTCACCTTCAGGATGGAAATTTGAGAGAAGTCTTTCTCCTCAAAGTAAGCGTGTGTGATGAGCTGCAGTTTGGCTTGGACAAGACCGAACAGAGGCTGCAAACGACAAACAACTTAGCTGTGGGGAAAAAAAGCTTTAGTGGACTTGGGCGCTGGAGTCCACGCCTTTTCATTAGCGACGTAGCATAACGTGAGCGGCGTGCCTCACCACCCGGCTCAGCACGCAGACGCTCTTCTGCACCGTTTCCCGGGTCACGTCGGCCTGTCGGACCTTCAGCGCCTGAGAATGGGAATGACACCCAAAAAAATTCAGCAATTGGCCGCACTCTCAATCAAAGAATGGTTGTCACATCGTCACCGTGGCAACCTAGCATGACCGACCTTGGCCTCAATCTGCCGGTAGCAGGACACACCGTAGACGCACTTGGTGTCTCTGCCAAGCGGGGGGAGATGGAAGTAGACCGTATCTGCAGGACAAGAAAAAAAAAAATCACCTGTGAGGGGCGGCCATGTTTGTTTGACACAGGAGGTGAAATTTAGCTTTCCACAGCAGGTGCACTCGTACCTTCCAGGTAGTTGTGCGCTCCGTCGGGCAGCGCCAGGAACGGGAGGTACTTCCACTCCTCGGGCAGCATGTTGCTATCGTGACCCTCATGCGGCATCAGCGGCGGGTACGAAAACTCCACCTGATGTCGGACAGAAACAAAAAGTACATACCGCAAGTAGTGACGTGACAAAACTGTACAAGTAAACATTTATGATTCTTGGACTTCATTAGGTATACTAACCCACAGTTTTGCCTCACTAGCAACATGCAATTGCTCTTCCAGTGGGCAGAAATGTCATAGAGTAGTAATACTAGTTGCATACTTAGGATGTGTAACCATACAAGTGGCAGACTATGGAAGGAGGAGAGCCTGTTGGCGGAGTCACGCGCTTCCATCGCAAACGCGTGCTTCTTTTGTCATGCGAAAAAGACTAAATGGCAACGTAGCTGCCTAACAGGTGTTGGTTTGCAGAACAGGTTTTGTGTACCAGCTCAATCAAAGCACAACAAGCAGGTTTGGCTTCCCACCAACAAAGATGACAACAGAGCACCAGCAAGATCATCTGACAGGAAACCAAAATCCTAACGCTGCTTTGAAACTCCGACCTTGGTTTGAAAACCTAAATGGACGCTCCAATTCAGACTTGAAACCCTACTTTAAAATATGTATACCACCTAGACACCCATAGTTGAAACCCTATTCCAGTGTTGAAACCGTAACCATGACTTGAAGCTCTACTTTTAAATCGCAAGCCATTTAAACCCTACTTTGGGATGTTGCTGTTGTCTTTTGTGCAACAACAACTGGAGCATCAGCTGGAAAGATGTGCAGGACGTTACGTAACCACCAAAAAACAGCTGATGCATCATCATGATCATTATCATCATCATCATCATCGCCCCTGCCTTCTTTCGTGTGGTCGTAATTTAGCTGTTAGCATGTTGCTGTCGTGGTATGTAGCAGCAGAAGGTTGACGGACCTGGCAGCCCTTCTTGTGGTGAAAGCCGACCACCACGATGTGGAGCACCGGCCCCCGTGGCTCGTCCACGTCCTGCGGCTCCATACGCTCCAATCCGGGCTCCCACTCGTGGGGCTTGAACACAGCACGGAAGGAGGCGCGGTGTAATTCAGTCAGCCCACAACCAAATGAAACGGTACAAGCACAATACCGTAGAACTGTTCTCACTTCCGCCTGATCAGAGCGAGCAGAGAACAAAATTCAATAAAGGCAGGGATTGTCTGTCATTTCCGGCTACACCCACTAAACCTCATAGGATGAATAAAAACGACCACAGCAGACAATTATGACTGTGTTAATGTGTACATTGTTCACGCTTTGAGGATACGTTATAAAGTGTGTACTGGATATACCGAGCAGTTCTTATGGATTTGTTTTGTGTTTGGTCGCCGGATATCCGTAACAAACGACGGACCGGGGACCACCATCTTGTCAGTACAGTACAGTATTCGAAAACGCTCTTGACTTGGACTCTGTACTCTTTTGGGTGAATAAAAACGACCACAGCATACAATTAGGACTGTGTTAATGTGTACATTGTTCACGCTTTGAGGATACGTTATACAGTGTGTAATGGATATACCCAGCAGTTCTTATGGATTTGTTTTGTGTTTGGTAGCCGGATATCCGTCACAAACGACGGACCGGGGACTACCATCTTGTCAGTACAGTACAGTCTTCGAAAACGCTCTTGACTTGGACTCTGTACTCTTTGAAAGTAAATGATTACGTCATGTTTTACTACAACAAATTGCAGCGTCACGTGTTACTCATCGATGTGAGTCCTTCTCTTTGAGGACCTTTTTTCAACATAAATTGAATCGAACGCACCCGTCGATTCAAAGTCACATTTTTATTTTTTTTAATTCACATTCGCATTTGACAAGAAAACATCCTCGACATCGGGGCTCGACTCCTTTGGTCCGGTTTGCGGCTTTCAATTGCTTCTGTCTGAATGCTTTCATCAAACATGGCGGCAAATCAAGCGACGATGTTTTAATTGACGTTCGCATTTGACAAGAAAACATCCTCGACGTCGGGGCTCGACTCCTTTGGTCTGGTTTGCGGCTTTCAATTGCTTCTGTCTGGATGCTTTCATCAAACATGGCGGCAAATCAAGCGACGAATCCTTCTCAGTTGCTCCCGTTGGGTTTGTACATTTTAAGAATTATTTAAAAATATACATTCTAACATTATCGGGTTGGACAAATGACCCTGAGCACACTAAAATTCGCCTAACTTGAACAACAGATGATCGTAACATTTTACAGCTCGTGTAAGCGGCGTAGCTCTTCCGCGTGGTGTTAACATTTCATTTTTTAAAAGAGAATTTTTAGAGTATGATGTAGAAAAGTGGATATGTGTTAAAGCTAACTGTTGTACCACTAAATACAACACAGCATGGCGACACATTTGAATTAATTGCATTTGCACACCAATCCAGGTGTCCTGAATTTTGTAAGTAGAAATGACGATTACAATTCTGTCCATTCATAAGCCACGTTTGTATAAAATTACTGGGCAACAGTTTTTAATATTCAGAAAATAAGCTCAATAAATAAACACGATTTTGTTCATTTCTTGAATATATCCTGTCCTACGGCTGGGCAATTAATTTAGGTTTATTGCTCAGGGTAAATGGTTTTTAATCTTTTTTTGTTTGTTTTTCTATGTATGCAAATGTATGTTTTTGGGTGTTTCAGAGCTTGTGGACAAGTGCATCGGTTCTCGCATCCACATTGTCATGAAGACGGACAAAGAAATTGTCGGCACTTTGCTGGGCTTCGATGACTTTGTCAGTATCCTAAAAAGCAAACCTGTGCATTAGGAATGTCCCGATCACGTTTTACACCCAAGTCAGAGTCATTTGATTTTGAGTATCTGGGACTGTATCTGTTTATCATGTTGTTTTTCTGGTCATTGTGGAGATTCCATAACTTGTTGTGCTTAAGACATGGTCCTCGAGGATGTGACTGAATTGTAAGTAGTATATATTTTTTCCTGCTTCAAGTCTTCTGTCAGATGTTTCTTGTTCATTAATGGTGCATGTTCTCGTGCTTTAGTGAACTAACACCAGAGGGTCGCAGGATCACCAAACTGGACCAGATCTTGCTCAATGGCAACAACATCACCATGGTAACAAACTGCCCCGTTTGACAACTTAATGTGTCATCAGTATAAAAGATGAAAATAAAGATTTTGTGTTTCCTGTGCAGCTCATCCCAGGCGGAGAAGGCCCGGAAGTTTAAGACCGGCATCTGTTGGAGCAGTTTTGTTTTATTTTTGAATTTTTTGTTGTTCCTTCTTGTTCTTCAGGGTAGACGGGCACTTTTTGTAAAAAGCTTCTTGGTTTGACAATAAAAAGTGCAACATGAAGTGCGCACATACACACACACAAACAAAATGATACTGTTTTATTGATTACTTCAGTGTTTAACCCAGTTTATCTGAGAGCAAAAAAAAAAAAAATCTGCTCATGGGTCGCCTGTTTCAGTACATAGACGGCTTCTCCTCGCCTTTGGGATTGGTCACCTTGTCCATGTTCTTGCTGATCATGTCGTACAGTTCCACCTTAAAGGAAGGAAAGCAGTGTAAGAAACGTTAATTGCTAAACTCTTTTTTTTTCTTTCCTCCACTCACATAGAAGCTACGTAAGTCCAGGATGATCATTCGGATGTCGGAGTAGATGGCCACGTCCTTGTCATGGACCAGCGAGCGGTAGTCCATCTGAAAAGGAAACAAGTCCAGCTCTGTGCTCCCGAAAAAAAAAAAAAAAAAAAAAAACACAGATTTCCCCAACACCACGTGAGTGTCTTTGGACGCTTTGGCCACAGCGTCTCCCCTCTCCAGCAAGTACCTAAACCAGATCACGACGTGCCGTTCACAATTGCCGATTTGGCACAGTTTCTTGTTTTCACGCCTCGCCACCTACTTGTTGAGGTTCGTCTGAAAGCCTTCTACTTTCGTTTTGACTGCAGCGATTCTCTCCAAGATTTTCTCCTGCAAGCAAACAAAATGAGAAACTTGGCGTGTGGTGACATTTTAACAAGCTGTGATGTCACAGTATGTAATACGGCTCAAATCTGAAAAGCACACAGGCTAAAACGTACCTGAATGGCGACGCCAAAGTCATTACCGTCTTCAATTTTGGGGATGAGGTGCTGAATCCAGCTTGTGACCTGCAAATACACAGATGGAAGTCGCGCCCAAGCCAAAGCGTGTGGGGAATACTGTCCAAGCGGAAGCGTCGCCAGCCAGCTTACGGTGATGATGGTCTCTCTGAGGCTGACAATTTCGGGTTTCAATCTGCCCACCAGCGCCAAGATGATCTCGTGGGACTTGATGAAGCCGCATGTGGGCTCTGTGGGAGGAAGCAGAGGGCTCAAGCTCCATGACATCACAACCAAATCCCGGCACCACAGAAAGCATCAACAATACTTCACTTTTTTTCTTCTTCTTCTCTTCGTCCTCATTCGTCTCCATGTCCTGTCACAAAGTCACACGAGCAATTAGGGACCCACCATCATTCGTTCTTTTACCAAATTCCTTTTTGTCTGGACTACTGCAACGGCACCTTTTCAAAACGGTTTATAAAAGGGCCACTACAAAGCTGTGAACATTGGCATGAATTAACAAAAAGAGGTTCTCAAAGTGTGGTCAGTGGGCTCCCTCTAGCGGTACACATGTGCATATGTGTCAGTAGTGTCTTAAATCCATTTTAAGCATTTCAATGTACACGTGTCAGTAGTGTCTTAAATCCATTTTAAGCATTTCCTGATAATCAAGCAAGCCTTTATTCTTAATCTTATGGTGCGAAAGGACAGAAGCAACGTGTCATAAATTACTGACGCGCAAATTTCAAAGGAATCATGGTCAATAGAAGTCAGAAAATTCCCGAGTAAACACCTCATCGGCGGGGGGTGGGTCAGGTATGGGGATGTCCAGTGGAGCTTTGAGCGACGACATGTCTGTCACGCAGACATCCTGACAAGAAACATGTAATCACTTGACTGCTTTCATAAATTACATGAGACTTTTTAGACGGTCAAAGTCGAGCTTTGATTATCGTGTGTGTTGCTTGGCATTAGAATGGTTTTTATTGATTTGATTTTGGACCTGGAGCAGAGCGTCCATCTGGAGGATCTTGGAGGGAATGACAGTGGAGAAGAGATTTTTTGCCTAGAGAGAAAAAATGTCATGTTGCATCTTGAGGACATTACTTGGGAGATTTTTCCTGTAGTTTTTTTTTTCAGATTTGTCATATTAAAAAAAAAGAGGAACTGAAGCACATTTCGGAAACAAACCTCATTTGACATGGCCTGGTGGAAGGTTTCCACCTGCAAGAGATAACAAATAAGTGAAAATCGAAGACTGTTGAACGTTTACCCTCACGAACTGCTGACTCACTTCTCAATTTTACTTTCATTTTGCGTCAAATTTATGGCTTCCATTGCCAGCAACACTGAATCCATTCGTTAGAACACGTTAGTGATGCTAAACATGGTAGGAATTTTCTGCAGGCGAGTTTCTGGTCATTTTCCTTTGTTTAAAATGAAAACAAAAACTTACCCTAGCTGCATTTTCGCTGCTTATCTTCAACACGGAACTTTTGGGCATGGCAGCCAGAAAACTCCTTTTTTTCAAACGAGTAAAACAAAAACGTGAAAGTCAGCAAAAATGCAACAGCAGTACGAAGAAAAGCCTGATTTTATTTTATTTCCTCGTACGCTTGAGTTTACTTTCGATTTGAAGCACCGCCTATACCTCTCGCGTTTGACTGACTAAAACCATTTCCGCTTCGACCTTCAATTCAAAAGTAACGCATATTGTTCAATAAAATAAATGATATAATTTAACTCATATGGGTTAATGTATTTCTTGATTTGGTTTATGATTCTATTTCCTCCACTTTGTTGGAAAATGTTCCCATGAAAATCACCAATCACGACGGAAGTACACTCGAAGCGTTTTCAATTTACTTTTAATGTGAAAACCAAACCGGACCGGACCAGAAGTAGCGTTGGATCTGAACTTCCGACTTCGTTCTGCCAATATGACTACTCGATTAAGTTCAGGTGAGGCAAAACGTCTCGATTGTCAATGTTTTCGTATTTTTTTCTTAAATATTGTCTTTTGGGTAAAAGCTAAGTCAAGTTAAACGGTGCTTGTGTGTACGCGGTGACGCTTCTTGTCTCACTGAAGCAAAGTTTGAGTACATGAAACGTCGACGTTTGGCTTGTATGTCGCTCGTTGAAGTTGAACTCGTTCAAAGACGACAAGAAGTATTACTTGACACGACCATGTACTGTGAGAGTTTTTTTTCCAACTTGTTATTGACAATATCAATACCTTTTTTGTTGTTCCTCTGGGTTTGGATTTTACTGGCGTCATTGAAAGCAAACGATACGTCTTCGTTCAAAGAGAATGCCAGAGGAATTATTTGCAGGAAAACTATTCGTATAGTTTTTTTAATGTCTTTCAGTTGAAGTTCTGATGTTCCTTACATTGTTTTTGATACCTGCGCCATGTTTCCTTCATCACACTGACAATATGTTTCTCACAGATTGGATTAAACATACACCAAATGACGCCTCTATACACTTTAAATGTGAATTAACCTGTCTCCCCAGTTTATTTGCAGTAAGTACCAGCATTAGGCAGATGGAGGAGGCAAGGAATAGAGCCATAGCCTACCTTACCTCAGGCCTGGGCCAGGGCGGAAAGGCCGAGGCCCAGTTGATGGCCAACTACCCACTGCCACTGTCCCAGAAGTACCGTCACCTCATGGTGGAGACCATGCTTAGGGAAAATGTGTCTGGCAGCAGCAGAGCTCAGGTCAGCACTTGACATTTGACTCCTAAGTTTTGATGAAGAGACGAGGGATGTACATTTCATAACATTTAGCTGGTTAGAGTACATATACGTAAGTTGAACCGAATTGAAAATGGGAATTTAGAATGGTGTAATCTTTTCCATTCAGGTGTTGGATTCGTTGAATAATTTGGTGAAAGCCTTGAGCATTTTGGAGAAGTATGGCTTCAACCTGACCAGCGTCACTAGGCCCAAGTTCTGGCGCAGCGTCAAGCACAACAATCCGGTCTTCAGATCCACCGTGGACGCCATCCAGGTGAGCGCCGCCACTGGCGTCTTGTCGACAACC
>NW_017804844.1:828476-835927 GCF_001891065.2 Hippocampus comes
AGCGCGGTATGCTGCCAGTGAACGCAACTCGCTTCACAACAAAAAGCAGTTTGACAGATAGTGTAGAATTCTTTCCAAAAGAGCCTGAAAGTTTAATTTGACTAAGGTCACTGTCCGATCGGTTGTGTTGATCCCCAGTTTCGAAATTAGGTGCTCTGAACGCGTTAAAAAAAAAAATTGTTGCGATGAAGGGCTTTTTGAAAAAAATGTATTTTCTTTATTGTTCTTAATTTCTAAAAAAGTGGGTTGTGACTCAGCGAAAATCGGTGACAACAGTTCACAACTACTCATTTAGTCCAGTTTCGAAATTAGGTGCTCTGAACGTGTTAAAAAAAAAAATTGCGATGAAGGGCTTTTTGAAAAAAATTTATTTTCTTTATTGTTCTTAATTTCTATAAAAGTGGGTTGTGACTCACCCAAAATCGGTGACAACAGTTCACAACTACTCATTTAGATTACACAAGTGGTATGCAAAAGAATGACTGCCAAATTACAGCACAGTGGTCTTGAATTCAAGTTTTGGGAAGTACCGACTTTGAAATTGTGCGCGCAGCGGACCAGTGCAATCTGTGCGGCGGCTCGGCAGTGGTCGTGTGCCCTTCGTGTGCCAACCAATCCTTCTGTGACGCGTGCGACGACCTCTTCCATCGCCACCCGGCAAGGACCAGTCACAAGCGAGAGCAAAGACTGAAAACGATGCAGGGTATGCCACTTTAAACGTCATATTCGTAATCGCACTCATCTCTCGTTTTTTTTTTTTTTCCTTTCCTTGAACATGTTGATTGTTTGCCACCTCTGAAGGAATGTGTTCCATCTGCGGCGTGTCACCCGTGCATGCTCAGTGCGCCACGTGCGAGCACATGCTGTGCCTGAAGTGCGATGGCCTCTTCCACTCGCACCCCGAGCGCAAAGGTCACACCAGGACGGTGCTCACACCCGCCAAGACGAACAGGTATGGAAACGGGATACCGTAAAGGGTTTAATCCAAACACAAGGTCCACGTTAACTCTTTTCCTCCTTCCAACATGCCGCCATCGATGTGGACGTGGGTCAACAATCCACGCGGCTCGTTTGCGCCCTGCCTGGAAACGCAGCTCAACGCCTTCCAACGCAGGTGAGAGGAGTTTCCTTACTGTGGAAATGAGATGTGACGCCTTGCAATGCATCATTCCAATTTGGGTTGCAAATGGCCGGGCGGTTTTTGGAACATTTGTTTGGGAAGTTAAGAGAGATTAAAAGACAAACAAATCATAAGAATAGTAAGCAAAAATAATCTACCACCCACATGAAAAAAAAGTTCATATGAGTTATGTGTTCACAGAGTGGCAGTGTAAGAGCTGCACTGTCATCAATCAAGGCAGCAGCATCCTGTGTGAGGTGTGTGAGCGCCCCCGTCTGGCCCCTCGCCCTTCGATCAACCCGGTGTTTTCCAGCCCGAGTTCCAGTACGGACACCCGCGAGCAGGTTGGTTTCAATGTCTGTCGCGGTATCTAGTCCTGTGTGATTTTCAAACACACTGAAAAATAACAGACTATGGATCATAGACCCCCCACCCCCCCAGCCAAGTTTCTCAGCCAATGACATCCACTGAATGTCTGCTTTCCACTGCTGTGAAATGACCCTTGGCAAAGTGTGACCTCCGGACGGGAATTTTTTTTTTTTTGTCTTCCTCAGTCTCATTGGACGTGTCAGTTCTGCACCTTTGTCAACCCCCCGTCCGCAGAGGTGTGCAAGGTGTGCTGCTCTCCGGGTTCACCGTCAGATGGACCCCCGCATCCCCCGAAGAGCTCAGGTGATGCCAAGCATCAAGGCAACCCGCCCAGGCCCAAACCAAGAGCCAGTTTGGATCTGAAGAGGCAGGAACGCATGAGGGAAGACGGGCTCAAGCTCGTACGCCAGATCAAAGTAAGAAGCTTTCATCCTTGCAGTGAACCCCCCTCTATTTGTAAAAACTGTCACAAGATGGCAGCAAAGCTTTTATTCCTTTCTATTAGACAAGGCTATGGCCTGACTTGAATTAAGCTTTTTTCCTTCACTTAGACATAGTTTCTTTGCCACCAAGATATCGCCAAAACAATATTTTTGTCATCATGATTTTAGTAGACCTGCATTTGGCCGGAACGCAGACTCTTTCTTGCAATCTTAACGTGTGCTCGGCCTCTGCAGGAAGCCGAGAAGCACGGCATCAGCCCCGAGGAAGTGTACGCCGCGCTACGCGCTTGTGGCGGCAGCAGCATGGACCCATGTGATTGGCAGGCGTCGGAACTGCCGCACCTGCTGGACGAGCTTTGCGCCATGGCCGCCTCCGTGCAGGTGAGCGCCTCGGCCGGTGGCGAAGGCGTGAAGCTGTCCAGAGCCGAGGCCAAGCTGGCCTGGTTGGCATCGGGGGGCGACACCGAGCGAGCCGTGACGCAGCTGCTCAGAGACCGACAGATGAAGGTTGGAGCTACAACAACACAATTGTTTCTGCAGCTGCTAGTCCGGCTTCAAGGCATTTCAAAATCATCGGAGTGACTTGAGTCAGATGGCGGCTGAATGAAGTCATGTGTGCGGACAGATGACGGAGCTCCACTCTCTGGGCTTTCGCGACGCATGCCAATGCGAGAAGGCCCTGCTGCAAAGCGGCGGCGAGGTGAAGGGAGCCCTGTCCGTGCTGCAGCGACCCCTACTGGACGATTTCCATCAGCGGATCTGGAACGAGCAGCCCGAGCCGCCCGTGGACCCCAACCACCCCAACAAAGAGGTAGACCCTTACAATCAAGCCGGTATAAATGCTGCAACGGTTTTCAATTTGCGGCGCGCACCTCGGCTAACATCTCTCGCTCACCCCCACAGCGGATGTGCCGACGTCTGCTGGCGCTGTACGGCCTGCCCAGCTGGGGGCGCTGCGAGCTGACCCTGTCGCTGCTGCAGGAGCCCGGCGTGGCCTACTCGCTGGAGGACGTGGTGCAAGCGGTTAGGGAGTCACACGACCGCGACTTCATCAGGCGTGTCCTCAACAATAAATGTCCGTGCTGCCTCAGCATCTTCCCTCGGAGCAAGGTCGGCACACCTCCAATGTGTGTGTGTGTGTGTGTGTGTGTGTGTGTGTGTGTGTGTGTGTGTGTGTGTGTGTGTGGGAGGGGGGGAAATCATTGCCCCCAAAAAAGTTCATTAAATCATCAAAAAATCTATATTAGAGGCATTCACAACAAATGCCAATTGAATGCATTTTTTTCTCGATTTAAATACAATACATTTTTATATGCTCATGCTTTTTGTTGATTTTTATTTATTTTTTTTAACTGCTTTTTTTTTTTTTTTTTGTGGTCCATGTGCAGATGCAGTCTCTGACGTCGTGCCAGTGCTCGGTGTGTCTGGACTGCTTCACGCAGCACTTCACCATCAAGGTGCGCGACGGGCACATCTGGGAAATGGTTTGTCCCATCTGTCGCGGGCCCGACATCACTGATCCCGAGCAGCTGGACAGTTACTTCTTCACGCTGGATATCCAGGTGCGACCTGGAAGCGGGGAGGGAGGGGGCCAGGGAGTGTGGGGGGGGTGCAGAGTGATGAGGAGGCATGTACAGGCGGATGTGGAAAGGGCCGCTATGACCTCACTGGATGCGCGTGCTTTGCAGCTGCGGGGTTGTCTGGAGCCTGAAGTCTACGAGCTCTTCCACAGAAAACTGACGGAGCACGCGCTGATGAAGGACCCCAAGTTCCTGTGGTGCTGCCACGTGCGTGTCGTCTTCACCAAAGCCGCGACGAAACATCATCGTTTCCGTCAAAACGACCAAGTTTCAGTGGCGAAATCAAATTGAATATGGACATTTTCACGAATAGGTCGACTCGCATTTGTTGCCGCTTGTTTACATTCATGCGTGACTACTGCACATTGCAGCCAAGTGTCACTTCTTCAGTGTTGTGTCATGAAGAGATGTGTGAGGCATCCTCACTTTTATGAGATATTGAACATCTTTATCGTTTTTAAGTCTTACCGTGGCAGTGTTGGTGAACGTCTTTTGTTGATGTTATGTCCTGCAGTGCGTCTCGGGCTTCATCAATGAAGGCGACCAGCTGAAGGTGACATGTCTGTCGTGTTGCAACAGCTTCTGTGCTAAGTGCAAGAAAACAGTGAGTGACGGCACACACACGAGGAGCGATTGGTGTTAAGTTTTGAGATGCTGACCGCTGGATTCCATCCGTCTGTTTTGTAAGTGGGAGCCTCAGCACCAGGATCTGACCTGCGAGCAATTCCATCAGTGGAAGCGGGACAACGACCCCGAGTACCAGAGGCAGGGCCTGGCTGGCTACCTGAGGGACAACGGCATCAGTGAGTTGGGATTCCATTTTTTTGCAGTTTAGGAGTCAGCACGTTCCTGCCACCATTTCAAGTGCCTCTGCTTAGCCCCAAATAAAGTTCAGCTGTTCTTGGGAACTTGCAGCTGGGGTTAATCGGAGGACCTGGCAATGGAATTTTGTGAGGGAAAAATTGGGCCTTTATTTTAAGTCCATATCGCCCAGTCCGAGCATTCACACGCACTCAATGATGATTGACAAGGTTGTCGACTAAACGTCGGCTTTTCGTTGCAGCCTGTCCTCATTGTCGCTTCCAGTACGCGCTGACCAAAGGCGGCTGCATGCACTTCACTTGCTCCCAATGCAGGTACCAGTTCTGCAGCGGCTGCAACAACCCTTACTACACGGTGGGTGCACAACATTTTTATTCTGCGGAGCATTACGAAGGGAAGCAATAATGTTTCTCGCGTTCCGGTGCAAGTTCTTGTATGCTGAAATGGTGACAGTTTTAGGCAGATGGCGACGGCGCATGACACAGCTGTGCTCTTTCGTCATTCGTGCATCTATTTTCTCGGCCACTTCTCCATATTCGGGTTGGGGGATGAGCATGATGACCTGGGCTCAGTGGTCGAGTGGTCGTTTCCCAACCCAGAGGTTGGTGGTTCGATCCCCGGCCATTGGGACCCATGTCATAGTGTCCTTGAGCAAGATACTGAACCAGTTGCTCCCGATGCTGCGTTGTCAGTCGGTAAATGAGGTGACAGCGGAAAGCGCTTTGAGTACCCTGAGGTCGAAAAGCACGAGACCAATTACTATGAGGAAAGTGGTTGAATCAGTACTTGTACTTGTTTTACTTGACACAAGCACGTTGACTTCTACTTGACGCCGACGGCGCATGACACAGCTGTGCTCTTTCATCATTCGTGCATCTATTTTCTATGCCGCTTATCCATATTCGGGTTGGGGGATGAGCATGACGAGCTGGGCTCAGTGGTCGAGTGGTCGTTTCCCAACCCAGAGGTTGGTGGTTCGATCCCCGGCCATTGGGACCCATGTCATAGTGTCCTTGAGCAAGATACTGAACCAGTTGCTCCCGATGCTGCGTTGTCAGTCGGTAAATGAGGTGACAGCGGAAAGCGCTTTGAGTACCCCGAGGTCGAAAAGCACGAGATCAATTGCTCTGAGGAAAGTGGTTGAATCAGTACTTGTACTCGTTTTACTTGACACAAGCACGTTGACTTCTACTTGAGTTTAGCAGATGATGAGCACTTTCCCCTCCAATGTGTTGCAGACGGGCTGCAGGACCGAACATTGCCACTTCAAGGGCTTCCACACTCACCATCCTCGCGATTGTCTCTTCTACCTAAGAGACTGGGAGACCACACGGCTGCAGGCGCTGCTGCAAGTGCGACCCCACGCCAGTGCTTTCTCCAGCTTACATCTCAACGTCTTGATTGTTTGCTCACATGTCCCCATCCGCTTCTGTTTGTCAGATGAGAGGCGTAGAATTCAACACTGAACCTTCTGACGAACTGCAGGCGGGTAAGGGCGACCGGCAAGTGTTTTATGTCAATGCTTACCAGTCCCGTAAAAGAACACAGGGGTCAGTATTTGGCCCACTGCTTCTCTCCCTCCTCCTCAGATAAATGTATGCCTTTTGTGTACTCTCCTGTATGACGCAGGCACGTGCGGCGTGATGGAGCAGAAAGATGAAGGAGGTCAGCTCGTGGACTCGCCCTGTGGCATCCAGACTCAGCCGGGCCAGGCCGGACTCTGCGGGTGAGTACGACGCTCCTCACGTAACTCCGTCTTGACGGCACACATCAGGATTTGCAATCGGAAGCACAACCGCCCGAGCGAATGAAGGAGGTAAAATCACTCTGTGCAGCAAACACTACGGAGAGTACCTGGTCAGTCTGATCAACGCCCACTCGCTGGACCCCGCACTTCTCTACGACGCCCACGACCTGATCCGAACCTGCGAACGCCACCACGTGGACACGCAGAGGGCCGACAACGAAGACGACGACGCCTACCACGCTCGACTGCGCAAGGTGAAATCTTTGAATGTATCAAGGCAAAGTTGTTTTTTTTCTGTGGTCATTTCAATTATGAATGACTACCCTGTTTGTTTGTTTGTTTGTTTTTTATTAAAATATGACACAAATGACTTCCCAAAAGAACTCAGTTTAGAGCAGGATAAGTTGCCAACATTTTTTTTTTTTTTTTTTAAATAACTCGATTCTTTCCTACAGAAACTAATGGAGATTCCTCTGGGTGAAAAGGTTCCCAGGAATGCAACGCACCACCCTGACACAAGCTGAGCCAACTTCCGTCTGGCGTACGCTGTGCAGTGTACACACGCATATAACGGTTATTTTGAAGTAGCTGCATACCTCATGAGTTAATGTTCATAAAGTTTGTCAGCAAAGAAGAAAGATATTTAGTTGGCATTATCTATCCCGTTCCTATGTACTTAACTGTGCCAAGATGATCATTTTTGTGCTTTATTGATGATCAATAAAAATATACTCTCCGAACAATTCCATTATGTGACTTTTTATTCGACAAATAGCATACTTGTTGGAGTCATTTCCGTTTTTTAGTAAACAAGACAAACGCGACAACTTATATAAAAGTGTTACTTGGATCGCACATTATCAGGACAGATGGCAGCCTACACATACAGAAAGAAACACATTTTAAATTTTTATTTTTTGAAGCAAGCATTGTTTTATTTGTCTTTGGTGGGGGGGGGGGGGTTGTATGTACTGATGATGTGACAAGTCCGGCCAGTAGTTCTCAAACTTTATGTACCAAGTAACGCCTCAGAAAACACTCCCAAGCATTACTATAATAATGACCAACATGATTTTTGTATGACAAGTAAAATGTTCGTCTCTTTGCTCATCTATTGATGCCAACAATGAAACATTACACACATATTAAACACTAAACTACTATAGACCATTTGCGATTCATCCAACTGAATAATATCATTGTATTCAACTATTTGAGTCAAGATTTCACTTGTCAGGTGAGATTGTCAATTTGGCTTTTTTTTCTTTTCGAACATTTCTATTTCGAGGTGTCCTGTAACTTGGAACTGGATATAAAATATATGCCTTGGCTCAGAAAAGTTTAAGAAAACAAGACAGCTGGGGTGGGGG